>NC_053025.1:96947001-97125739 GCF_003073215.2 Triticum urartu
GACACCTAAACCTGCTTCTGCTATTCATTCTGATATGTCGCATGTTATTGATGATGCCACTTCTGCTATACATGATACTTATGATGAAACTATGTTATGCTTGATACTACTGTGCCACTTGGTGAATTTCTTGGTGAACAACTTGCTAGGGTTAGAGAGAATGAAAATATTGAATCTAATGATATTGATGAAAGTGATGATGAAGACTCTCCCTCTAATGAATATGAATCACCTGTTATTCCTAAGGGTTATGTTTTTGAAAAAGAAGCTGCTTTAGCTGCTTTAGCTATTTTACCTTGCAAAGATAGATACGAACTCAAGAGATTATTAGCTAAATGGAAGCAGCAATCTCTTAATGCTAGAATGAAACCTGACCCTGCTTTTGCTACTTCACCTATCTGTGTTACTGATAAGGATTCTGAATTCTCTGTTGAACCTGATATAATTACTTTGGTTGAATCTGATCCTTTTCATGGCTATGAATCTGAAACTGTTGTGGCACATCTTACTAAATTAAATGATATAGCCACCCTGTTCACGAATGATGAGAGAACTCGTTACTTTTATATCCTTAAAATATTTCCGTTCACATTAAAGGGTGATGCTAAGATATGGTTTAATTCTCTTGATCTTGGTTGTGTGCGTAGTCCCCAGGATATGATTTATTACTTCTCTGCTAAATATTTCCCTCCTCATAAGAAACAAGCTGCCTTAAGGGATATATATATAATTTTGTGCAAATTGAAGAAGAGAGTCTCCCACAAGCTTGGGGGAGGCTTCTCAAGTTACTTAATGCTTTGCCTGATCATCCTCTCAAGAAAATTGAAATACTTGATATCTTTTATAATGGACTAACTGATGCTTCTAGAGATTACCTGGATAGTTGTGCTTGTTCTATTTTTAGGGAAAGAACACCGGATGAAGCTGAAATTCTATTGAATAATATGTTGACAAATGAAAATAATTGGACACTTCCTGAGCCAGCTCCTGAGCCTATTCCTAAACCAACTCCGAAGAAAAGAGGTGTTCTATTTCTCAGTCCTGAAGATATGCAAGAGGCAAAGAAATCTATGAAAGAAAAAGGTATTAATGCTGAAGATGTTAAGAATTTACCTCCTATTGAAGAAATACATGGTCTTAATTTACTGCCAGTTGAAGAAACATATGATCTTAATCCATCACCTATTGAAGAAACTCGTGGTCTTGATAACCCGACACAGGTAGTAAAGGTAAATTCTCTCTATAGATTTGATGAAGGTCTTATCCCTCGTTATAAGTCTGCTAGACAATGCTTAGATGAGTTTGACAATTTCATTGTTAAACAAGAAAACTTCAATGCTTATTTTGGTAGACAATTCAAATACAATTCAAATATGCTTGAACACTTGGGTGATTATATGGCTAATGTCAAAGGTGAACTTAAACTTATTAGTAAACATGCTTCTATGGTTAGCATTCAAGTAGAACAAGTACTAAAGCTCAAAATGATTTGCTCAATGTACTGAATAATAAGAATAATGATTATGCTATTAGAGTGGCTACTAGAACTGGTAGAATAACTCAGGAACCTCTGTATCCTGAAGGCCACCCTAAGAGAATTGAGCAAGATTCTCAGAGAAATAATATAGATGCACCTAGTCCTTCTAAAAGGAAGAAAAAGAAAAATGATAGGACTTTGCATGCTTCTACTGAACCTATTGCTGAAACACCTGAGAATCCAAATGATATTTCTATTTATGATGCTGAAACACAATCTGGTAATGAACCTGAAACTAGTGATAATGTTAATGATAATGTTCATGATGATGCTCAACCTAGTAATGATAATCATATAGAAATTGAACCTGCTGTTGATCTTGATAACCCATAGTCAAAGAATCAACATTATGATAAGAAAGACTTTGTTGCTAGGAAACATGGTAAAGAAAGAGAACCATGGGTTCAGAAACCCACGCTTTTTCCTCCCAAACCATCCAAGAAAAAGGATGCTGAATATTTTGAGCGCTTTGCTGAAATGATTAGACCTATCTTTTTGCGTATGCGATTAACTGATATGCTTGAAATGAATCCTTATGCTAAGTATATGAAAGAAATTGTTACAAATAAGAGAAAGATACCGGAAGCTGAAATTTCCACCATGTTTGCTAATTATACTTTTAAGGGTGGAATACCAAAGAAACTTGGAGATCCAGGAGTACCCACTATACCATGGTCCATTAAAAGAAACTATGTTAAAACTGCTTTATGTGATCTTGGAGCCGGTGTTAGTGTTATGCCTCTCTCTTTATATCGTAGACTTGACTTGAATAAGTTGACACCTACTGAAATATCTTTGCAAATGGCTGATAAATCAACTGCTATACCTGTCGGTATTTGTGAGGATGTGCCTATTGTGGTTGCAAATGTTACTATTTTAACAGACTTTGTTATTCTTGATATTCTCGAGGACGATAGTATGTCTATTATTCTTGGAAGACCTTTTTTGAATACTACAGGGGCTGCTATTGATTGCACCAAAGGCAATGTCACTTTTCATGTTAATGGTAATGAGCATACGGTACACTTTCCAAGGAAACAACCTCAAGTCCACGGTATCAATTCTATTGGAAAAATTCCATCGATTATTTTTGGAGGTTTTGAATTTCCTCTTCCTACTGTCAAGAAGAGATATGATATTCTTATTATTGGGGATGTGCATATTGTAGCGACCAGACCTCAAACAGTCCGATCTCTATGCTTTAGTGTCATCCCTGGATCAGTAATGCTGACACGCACAGTACTTGAAGGATTTATAACAGAGTAGCAATCACACACTTATTACATCGAATGTCTCAAAAGAGAACTTTATTACAATAAATATGGCTTAAGGCCAACTAATAACAATAACAGCAGAAGGCTTGGAAGATATGTGAGTCCATCAACTCCAACGACATCGCTGAGTATAGAACCACGACCTAAAGGCACCTTACTCGTCGTCTGAAAAGTCTGCAACATGAACGTTGCAGCCCGAAAACGGGTCAGCACATGGAATATGCTGTCAATGTAACACATAGAGAATAGTGAACACAATAGGTTATACTACATGCATATATGGCTGGTGGAAAGCTCTATGGTTACAGTTTTGCATAAAGCCAGTTTTTCCCTACTGCAAAGGAATAAATTTTATTTAACTATCATGGTGGTTGTTAAACATTGAGAGTGTAGACACCCTATCATCCCAATTAAACATCATTATTAAAAACCAACAAAATTAATTAAAGTCACATGATGAGATTCACATGATAATCCAAGTACTAGATACTCAAAACTGTCCATAACCGGGGACACGGCTAACCATGATTAGTTTAAACACTCTGCAGAGGTTTGCACACTTTTCCCACAAGACTCGATCTCCTCCGTTGGGATTCTCGCACTAGATGGTGTTTGAGAAACGGATGACCGAGACATAGTCTTCCAGAAGCGCTAGCACCTTACGATCGGGTAGCCCGTTACACCTACTTTCCCCTACATCTGCTAGTCTACCACTGTAAGAGTTCGCACGACTTAATCAACTATGCTAGAGCTCATAGTAGCTTGTGGCTTCACACGGAAGTTTCTAGCATGAATAATCTCATGATCCCTTTGAGCCTGGGTGGCGGTCCATAAAAAAAACAGGCAATCGCTGAAATACCCAGGTGCCTCAATCCACTCAGATGTGTATTTAAGTTGCCACCTTAAATAAACCATTAATTAACAATCTCACATCTGTCATGGATACACTCACCCAATCCACGTCTACAAGCATAGCAAGCCATAACCAAACATAGAATTAACTCCCAAGGTTTGATAATAAAACAGGTAATAGGTTCCTACCTCATCAACTACTTCCCAATACCCACATATTAATCAGATCCTATTCAATCCAAATGTTTGAGGATTGATCTAATGCAATAAAACTGGGTAGTAAGAGGTATGATCAAAGTGTTACTTGCCTTGCTGATGATCCGTGAAACCTAGAGATTCAAAGTAGCAAGCGGCGCACTCTGGATACTCTATCGCAAACAAACAAGCACACAATAAGTACTCATCTAATGCACGGGTAAAACTCAAATAAGAAAATCTAACCAGAAAGTTCAACTTAAGAACTCCGGTTTGCAAACAGAATCAAATCAAACGAAGCAACGAAAGTCAAACGGCGAAAGAAACCAGCTTCATTTACTAATCTGGATCTAAGTCAAATTTTACAGATGCAAAAACTTGTTTGAGTTGGTTAAACGGAAAGAGGGTTTTGAGACGAAACTCCAGGCGCTTGAATCGCCCGATTCCGATAAACGAGCGAAAAGTTAAACTAAAACGAAAATCGGATCAGAAATCGCGATCAGAAATAATCGCGGAAAATCCGAGAAAAAGAAAAATGACGAACAGGCTAACGAACGAAAGTTCGCTGTCTGCGGCTAAATGACGAATACCGTTCGTAAAAACGAACGAAAAAGCGGCCGTTCGCTAATTAACTAAACCGACAAAAATAAACTGAACCGGATCTAAAAAAGGATCTAGGGCGGCGGCAGCGCGGGGTGGCGGGTGGCGGCGGCGGCTCCGGCGGCGGGCGGCACGGTGGCGGCGGCGGGTGGTGAGGCGAGGGGCGGCGGGTGGCGCACTCACGCGGCGGCGTGCGGATCGAGGCGGTGGCTAGGGTTTCGGGGGCTGGGGCGGCTGCGGCTGGCTCGGGCCCTCGCGGGTTTAAAGGCCGGCCAGGCCAAGTGTCCTAGTCGGACACGGCCCGGTTAGGTCGGTCCGTTTTTTTAAATATTTTGACGTGCAGAAAAAGAAATAAAATAAATACTAAACGGACTTCAAAAATCCCGAAATATTTGGGGCCTAAATGCAAATTTGAAAAACGCGCATTTTTTCCTAAATTCAAATAAAACAGCGAAAAACTCCAAAATTAAATCTTATTTGATTTTTTATTAAATCCGCAATATTTCTTTATTTTGGGAAAGTCATTCTATTCCCTCTCACTTATTTTTACAATTGAAATAATTGAAGATAAAATAAATAAAATCAAATGATCCTATTTTCAAAATTTGAGAAAACTCAAATATGAAAATAACGAAATCCCCAACTCTCTTCGTGGGTCCTTGAGTTGCGTAGAATTTCTGGTTCAGGCCAAAAGCAGTAAAATATGGTATGCAATGATGATCTAATGTATAACATTCCAAATTGAAAATTTGGGATGTTACAAACCTACCCCCCTTAAGATGAATCTCGCCCTCGAGATTCGGGTTGGCTAGAAAATAGGTGAGGGTGGTCCTTCAACAAATCTTCCTCTTGCTCCCAGGTGGCTTCATCCTCGGTGTGGTGGCTCCACTAAACTTTACAAAACTTGATAACTTTGCCGCGGGTTACTCGGATGGCATATTCGAGAATCTTGACTGGTTTCTCCTGGTAGGTCAAATCACTATCCAACTGAATTGCTTCCAGCGGCACTTCATCTCTTAGAGGTACATCAGCCATCTCTGCGTGGCACTTTTTCAACTGGGAATCGTGGAACACGTCGTGAACTCCTGACAATCCTTCAGGCAACTCCAACTTGTAAGCAACTTCTCCCATACGCTCCAAAACTTTGTATGGTCCCACAAAACATGGCGCTAACTTTCCTTTAACTCCAAAGCGCTTAACTCCTCGAAGTGGAGATACACGAAGATAAACTCTATCTCCGGCTTCGTAAACTATCTCCTTGCGTTTAGAATCTGCATAGCTCTTCTGCCTGGAGTGGGCTACCTTGAGCCTATCGAGAATCAATTTCACTTTTTGTTCAGACTCCTTAATCAAATCCGGTCCAAACAACTAGCGGTCTCCAACTTCATCCCACGATAATGGGGTCCTGCACCTCCTTCTGTACAAGGCTTCGAAAGGGGCCATCTTCAAACTGGATTGATAACTGTTGTTGTAAGAGAACTTTGCATATGGCAAATTGTCGTCCCAACTAGATCCATAATCTAGCGCACAAGCTCTCAGCATATCCTCCAAAATCTGATCGACTCTCTCGGTCTGTCCATATGTCTGCGGGTGAAAAGCTGTACTGAACTCTATCCTGGTACCCAAAGTTTCGTGCAACTGATTCCAGAACTTTGAGGTAAACTGGGTTCCTCTATCGGATACAATGCTCCTCGGAACTCCATTCAGACATACGATCCTGGTCATGTATATCTTTGCCAACTTAGCACTGGTGTAAGTGGTCTTTACTGGGATGAAATGAGATACCTTCATCAAGCGATCGACTACAACCCATATTGAGTCATAGCCTGAACGGGTCCTGGGTAATCCCGTGATAAAATCCATGCCTAGCTTATCCCACTTCCATTCGGGTATCGGCAATGGTTGTAGCAATCCTGCTGGCTTCTGATGCTCTACCTTTACTCTCTAACATACATCACAAACTGCTACATACTCTGCAATATCCTTCTTCATTCCTGTCCACCAAAAAGTATCCTTCAAATCCAAATACATCTTGGTATTTCCCGGGTGAATCGAGTATGGTGAATCATGGGCCTCTTGCAGAATCAACTTCCTGATATCCGTATCATTAGGCACATAAACGCGGTCCTCAAACCATAAGGTATCATGCTCATCCTCACAAAATCCTTTAGCTGTTCCTTTGCTCAACTTCTCCTTTATAGAGGCAATCTCCTTGTCGGTCTTCTGAGCTTCTCTGATTTTATCCATCAAAGTAGACTGAATCTCCAATGCTGCAACGTAGCCTCTTGGAACTATCTCCAAACATAACTCACGAAGATCCTCGACTAATTCCTTCGGTAAATCTCCCGTCATTAGTGTTTTGACATGGCTCTTACGGCTCAACGCATCGGCTACTACGTTATCCTTTCCGGGGTGATAATGCAATCTCATATCATAATCCTTGATGAGCTCCAACCATCTCCTTTGCCTGAGATTCGGCTCCTTTTGCGTGAAAATGTACTTCAAACTCTTGTGATCCGTGTACACCTCACAATGGTTTCCAATCAGAAAATGTCTCCAAGTCTTCAATGCATGCACTACGGCTGCTAACTCCAAATCATGTGTAGCATAATTCAACTCATGGGGCTTAAGCTATCATGAAGCATATGAAACAACTCTTCCCTCCTACATAAGCACTGCTCCAAGTCCTCGACGTGAAGCATCACAATACACCTCATAATCCTTGCGCTGATATGGCAGAATCAACACTGGCGAGGTAACCAAACGTTTCTTCAACTCCTGGAAACTAGCCTCACATTCCTCAGTCCATATGAACTTGGTATCCTTCTTCAACAACTCCGTCATAGGTTTTGCAATTTTTGAGAAATTCTCTATGAATTCTCCGATAGTATCCTGCAAGTCCAAGAAAACTCCGGATCTCTCCAACTGTTGTTGGGGCTTCCCAGTTTGTCACAGTGACAACCTTGGCGGGATCTACTGCTATTCCTCCTCCGGATATAACATGTCCGAGGAATCCAACTTCCTTCAACCAAAACTCACATTTGCTGAACTTAGCGTATAACTTATGTTCTCTGAGCTTACCAAGTACCAAATGCAAATGTTCTTTATGTTCTTCTTCATTCTTCGAGTAAACTAGTATATCATCAATGAACACTACGACGAACTTATCCAAAAACTCCATAAACACTTTGTTCATCATGTTCATGAAATATGCAAGTGCGTTAGTTAGACCAAAGGACATAACTGTATAGTCATACAGCCCGTACCTGGTGGTAAAAGGTGTCTTAGGTATATCCTGCTCTCGAATCTTCAACTGGTGGTATCCCGATCGCAAATCGATCTTGGAAAATACCTTTGCTCCTTGCAATTGGTCAAACAGATCATTGATCATGGGCAGTGGGTACTTATTCTTGATCGTCACTTCATTCAATCCTCGATAATCAACAACCATCCTTAACGATCCATCCTTCTTTTCCACTAGAAGTACTGGCGATCCCCAAGGTGACGAACTTGGGCGAATATATCCCTTATATAGTAACTCCTTAATCTGCTTCTTAATCTCCTCCAAATCCTTTGCAGGCATTCTATACGGTCTCTTAGATATTGGTCCTGTGCCTGGCAAAAGCTCAATCAAAAACTCAATGTCCCTATCCGGTGGCATGCCTGGCAACTCTTCTGGAAATACATCCGGAAAATCCTTTACCACCGGTACTTCCTCCTGCACAACTCCTCTTAAGGAATTTACTTGAGTCCTATTCGGCACATGCCGTGATACATACTTGATCCTTGTTCCTTCTGGGGTGATAAGCAAAATCAACTTACTGGCGCAACCGATGTTTCCTCCATACATCGGTAGCCAATCCATACCCAAAATTACATCCAAACCTTGTGATTCCAAAATGATTAAATCCAAGGGGAAAATATGCCTTCCTATACTAATTGGCACTTGAAAACATCCTCGACTGGCCATATACTCCGCTCCTGGTGAGCTTACTAACATAGGTGTTCTAAGAACTTTGGTGGGCAGTTTATACTTATCCACAAATCCCCGTGATATGTATGAATGTGATGCACCAGTATCGAAAAGAATGATTGCAGTAAATGACTTAACCAAAAACTTACCTATTACTGCATCTGGCTGGGCTTCAACCTCCTCCACGTTAACATGATTCACCTGCCCCCTATTGAAAGGGTTCGGCTTCTTCCCTGAGCTTCCATTGCCATTTCCATTCTGGGCTTCAGGACATTCATTGGTGTAATGTCCGGTCTTCTGACACTTATAACAAGTGACTTGGCTCAGGTCTTTCTTGGCTGGTGTTGATGGGTTGGTATGGTTCTGGCCATTGCTTCCTCCATTCCCATTACCATTCTTGGGGCCATTATGATTGTGCGAGCTACCTCCTCCATGGGTATGCTGGAAATGTCCTCCCAATTTCGGGGTAAAACGTGGCTTCTGCTGAGCTCCAGAATTGTACTTCCCTTGTCCATACTACCTCTTGCGGTTCTCAATCTGCTGCTGTTTCCCTTCAATCATGAGAGCTCTATCTACCAACTTCTGGTAGTTGTTGAGAGTTGCTACCATCAACTGCATGCTCAGCTCATCATTTAGTCCTTCCAGAAACTTCTCCTGCTTAGCTGCATCTGTAGCAACGTCATCTGGGGCATAACGTGCTAGTTTACTAAAGTCATCCACATACTGGCCAACGGTCCATCCTCCTTGCCGCAAGTTGCGAAACTCACACTTCTTCATGGCCATAGCTCCTGCTGAAACATGGGCAGTACGAAAAGCCTACTGAAATTGGTCCCATGTCACCGTGGCTATAGGGTAGGTGACAGTGTAATTCTCCCACCATGATGCTGCTGGTCCATCCAACTGATGTGCGACAAAGTGCACCTTCTCAGCATCAGTACATCCTGTAGTGGTTAACTCCCTTCCACTCTTACGGAGCCAATCATCTGCTACTATAGGCTCGGTGCTACTAGAGAACACCGACGGATTTAGCCTAAGAAAACGGGTTAAGTGATCAACAGGTGGTGGCGGTGGTGGGTTGTTGTTGTTCCCTGATTCTGATTCTGGACTAGCAACTGCATCAACATATTCTGATGCTGGATCAACTGAGTGAGCTCCGGTGGAAATGCAAATCCATTGTCACGTCTCGGAGGCATCTGATGGGTTTAGAAAATATGAGAATATAACATAGAATGAGGTCTAGAGAGAAAACACTACCCATATGCACATGAGGCAAATGCAAACAAAATCACTTCATTCAATCAAAAAGGGCATACAACAGTCTATCTATCGTTACAAAAGTGCTCAGGCTATACTAGATACATGTGAGAATACTACTACTGATATGGTGGTCGACTAGAAAAACTACTCCGATGAAGACTCCATGATATCTGCTCCAGCTTCATCAACATAGTCCTCATCGCTATCGTCTGGGTCCGAGTCGGTGTCATCGATGATGATGTAGTTCTCTGGACAAGTGCAATCATCTTCTCCTCCAGTTGCGGGAAATCCCATGAACACTTTTAGCTTATTCTTCAGATCATCATTCTTCTCCACTAGTGTTGCTATTTCCTCCTCATATCCATCGCGTGTAGACTTGAGTTCTTCCTCCAACTCCGTGATCTTGGTCATGGCCTTTTTCAGGTCTATCATGCCTGCGCACATCTGGTTCTCCTGGCATCGAATGTGCTGGTTTAACTCCTGGATGAAAGCTGCAATTGATCTATCCTTTCTAGTGCTGGTCATCTCCCATTGCTCATCTCGGCGCCCACAAATCTGGTAGATAGTATCCTTGAGATCCTTGTGGTAAACTTCTCCAATGCGCCCCATAGTGATGTGGGCTGCCATGCTCTTTCCTAGACTCTGGGTTGGTGCATCAAAGGAAAACTCTATTGGCTCAGTGACAGGCGTGAACGTCCTTCCTGGAACTTGAACTTGAATCATCCAACATTCCTCTTCAGGTAAAGTGGCGTTGTAGGTCCCGGTGAAGCTTGGTACCCCGATGTTCAGGTATCTAGTGACTTCCTTCAAGTGACGTCCAAAGGGTGCATCTTCATCCGGTTGCGTGAACTTGTTCCATGCATCTGCCATCCTAAAAGAGTAGAAAAGATGAGGAGTTAGAAATGAGAAGAGTGAGTAGTGATCTAGGGCTTTAGCTTAGTGGTCGTGTCCTACAGTCAGCGTGTGCTCTGATACCATCTTGTAGCGACCAGACCTCAAACAGTCTGATCTCTGTGCTTTAGTGTCATCCCTGGATCAGTAATGCTGACCCGCACAGTACTTGAAGGATTTATAACAGAGTAGCAATCACACACTTATTACATCGAATGTCTCAAAAGAGAACTTTATTACAATAAATATGGCTTAAGGCCAACTAATAACAATAACAGCGGAAGGCTTGGAAGATATGTGAGTCCATCAACTCCAACGGCATCACTGAGTATAGAACCACGACCTAAAGGCACCTTACTCGTCGTCTGAAAAGTCCGCAACATGAACATTGCAGCCCGAAAATGGGTCAGCACATGGAATATGCTGGCAATGTAACACATAGAGAATAGTGAACAGAATAGGCTATACTACATGCATATATGGCTGGTGGAAAGCTCTATGGTTACAGTTTTGCGTAAAGCCAGTTTTTCCCTACTGCAAAGGAATAAATTTTATTTAACTATCATGGTGGTTGTTAAACATTGAGAGTGTAGACACCCTCTCAATCCCAATTAAACATCATTATTAAAACCCAACAAAATTAATTAAAGTCACATGATGAGATTCACATGATAATCCAAGTACTAGATACTCAAAACTGTCCATAACCAGGGACACGGCTAACCATGATTAGTTTGAACACTCCGCAGAGGTTTGCGCACTTTCCCCACAAGACTCGATCTCCTCCGTTGGGATTCTTGCACTACATGGTGTTTGAGAAACGGATGACCGAGACATAGTCTTTCAGAAGCGCTAGCACCTTACGATCGGGTAGCCCGTTACACCTACTTTCCCCTACATCTGCTAGTCTACCACTATAAGAGTTCGCACGACTTAATCAACTGTACTAGAGCCCATAGTAGCTTGTGGCTGCACACGGAAGTTTCTAGCATGAATAATCTCATGATCCCTTGGAGCCTGGGTGGCGGTCCATAAAAAAACCGGCAATCGCTGGAATACCCAGGTGCCTCAATCCACCCAGATGTGTATTAAAGTTGCCACCTTAAATAAACCATTAATTAACAATCTCACATATGTCATGGATACACTCACCCAATCCACGGCTACAAGCATAGCATGGCATAAGCAAACGTAGAAGTAACTCCCAGGGTTTGATAATAAAACAGGTAATAGGTTCCTACCTCATCAACTACTTCCCAATACCCACATATTAATCAGATCCTATTCAATGCAAATGTTTGAGGATTAATATAAGGCAATAAAACTGGGTAGTAAGAGGTATGATCAAAGTGTTACTTGACTTGCTGATGATCCGCGAAACCTAGAGATTCAAAGTAGCAAGCACCGCACTCCGGGTACTCTATCGCAAACAAACAAGCACACAATAAGTACTCATCTAATGCACATGTAAAACTCAAATAAGAAAATCTAACCAGAAAGTTCAACTTAAGAACTCCGGTTTGCAAAAAGAATCAAATCAAACGAAGCAACGAAAGTCAAACGGTGAAAGAAACCAGCTTCGTTTACTAATCTGGATCTAAGTCAAATTTTACAGATGCAAAAACTTGTTTGAGTTGGTTAAACGGAAAGAGGGTTTCGAGATGAAACTCCATGCGCTTGAATTGCCTGATTCCGATAAACGAGCGGGAAGAAAGACTAGAACGAAGTTCGGATCTGAGATCACGATCGCGGAATAAATCCGACGAAAAGAAAGAGACGAACGGTTAAACGAACGGGCGTCGTTAACCGGGGAAAAATCGGTGATCACGTTCGTTGAGACGAACGGTCCGAAAGAAGAACGAAAACCGATCTAGGGTTTCGGAAAAGAAAACCGAAACAAGGAACCGGAAAAGAAACGGAAAAGAATCGGAACAGTTTTCTAGAAGAAAAACCGAACCGAGGCGAGGAAAAGAAAAGAGAGGCGCGGTGCGGGGCTACCTCCGGCAAGGCGGAACTCCGTCGGCGGCGGGGCAAGGGCGGCGGTGGCGGCTAGGCGGCGCGGCAGCTATAGGCGGCGGCGCTAGGGCGGCGGCTATAGGCGGCGGTGGCTGCGGCTTGGGGTGGAGAGGGGGAGGGTGTTGGGGTATTTATATAGGAGGGGGGGTGTTGCTTGGGGGAGGGGGCAAGCAAGAGGGGGAGGGGCGGCGGCCTAGAGTCCTACTAGGACTCATCCTGGGGCGGCGGCTGCGCCTGGCGCACAGGCGGCTGGGCCGGCCGGCTGGGCCTTGGCCCAGGCGGGCGCTGGTCTTTTTTTTAAATCGATTTCGCACGCAGAAAAACAAAAGAAAAACTATCTAAATGAACTCCGAGAAATCTAAAGTAAATATTCCCCGACTACTAAAAATGAGTCGAACAAAATGAACTTTACTCCGGACCTAAAATGCAATATTTGAAAACACGCATTTTTCCCTATCCAAATAAAAAGCAAACAAAACTCCGGCAAAAACTAAAATTGGATTTATTCCTTAAATCTTCATTTTTCCTAAATTTGGGAAAGTCATATTATTCCCTCTCTTATATTTTTGATATTGGAAAAATAATTTAAGATGAAATAAATAAATCAGATGATCCTCTTTTCAAAATTTGAGAAAACTCTCAAATATGAAAATAACGAAATCTCCAACTCTCTCCGTGGGTCCTTGAGTTGCGTGAAATTTCTAGGATCAACCAAAATGCATGAAAATATGATATGCATGATGATATAGTGTATAACATTCCAAATTGCAAATTTGTGATGTTACAGTCGGAGTCGGTGTCGTCGATGATGATGTAGTCTTCAGAACGAATCTCCTTTGGTTCGTTGTCTTCTCCTCCTGGTGCAGGGTCTCCCATGAAAACTCCTAGCTTCCTCGTCAGGTCGTCATTCATCTCCACAAGTATCGTCATTTCCTCCTCATATCCATCGTGTGTAGACTTGAGCTCCTCTTCTAGCTCTGTGATCCTGGTCATCGCCTTCTTCAAATCTATCATGCTTGCGCACATCTGGTTCTCCTGGCGACGTATGTGATGGTTTAACTCCTGGCGAATGCTGCAATGGACCTGTCCTTCCTGGTGCTGATCATCTCCCATTGCTCGTCTCAGCGCCCACATATCTGGTAGATAGTGTCCTTAAGCTCCTTGTGGTAAACTTCGCCGATGCGTCCCATGGTGATGTCGGCTGCCATGCTCTTTCATAGACTCCAGGTTGGTGCATCAAAGGAAAACTCTATGGGCTCAGTGACTAGTGTGAATGTCCTTCTTGGAACTTGAACTCGAATCATCCAACGTTCCTCTTCTGCTAGTGTGGCTGTGTAGGTCCCGGTGAAGCTTGGTATTCCGATGTTCAGTTACCTAGTGACTTCCTTCAAGTGTCATCCAAACGGGGTGTCTTCATCCGGCTGTGTAAACTTGTTCCTTGAGTACGCCATCCTAAAGAGTAGAAAATGGAGAGGAGTCAGAAATGAGTAGAGAAGATTGATCTATGGCTCATCTTAGTGGTCGTGTCCTACATTCAGCGTCTGCTCTGATACCATCTTGTAGTGACCCGACCTCAGACGGTCAAGTCCCTGTGTTTCAGTGTCATCCCTGGATCGGTAATGCTGACACACACAATACTCGAAGGATTTACAACAGAGTAGCAATCACACACTTATTACATCAAATGTCTCAAAAGAGAACTTATTACAATAAATATATCTTAAGGCCATCTAAATAAGATAACAACGGAAGACTTGGAAGATAAAGTGAGTCCATCAACTCCAACGGCATAGCTGAGTGCATGACAAACGGCCTATGGTTCCTTACTCGTCGTCTGAAAAGTCTGCAACATAATACGTTGCAGCCCAAAATGGGCCAGCACATGGAATATGCTGGCATAGTAACATAGTAGAGGAGATAAAAGATAAATACTATCACTACATGCATATATGGCTGGTGGAGGCTCTATGGTTACAACGTTTTTGCGAAAAGCCAATTTTCCCCTACAACAAAGGAATATATTTTATTTGACTATCATGGTAGTTGAAACAACATTGAGAATGGTACCCCTACCTCAATCCCCATTAAAAGTAATTATCAACCCAACAAATTAATTTAGAGTGACGAGATCTGTAGGATAATTCAAGAACCAGATACTGAAGATGTCCATAACCGGGGACATGGCTAACCATGATTAGTTTGTACACTCTACAGAGGTTTGCGCACTTTTCCCCACAAGACTCGATCTCCTCCGTTGGATTTCTCGCACTAAAAGGTGTTTGAGAAATGGATGACCGAGACACAGTGTTTCAGAAGCATTAACTCTAACCCCGCGTAGACCGTACCAACCTACATCCCCTACATCTGCTAGTCTACCACTGGAAGAGGTCATGCAACTTACTCCACTATGCTAGAGCCCATAATAGCTTGTGGCTGCACACATAAGTTTCAAGCATGAATAATCTTATGATCCCTTTGAGCCTGGGTGGCGGACCATAGGAGGATCACACGGTATAACCCCGGGATCTCCTAGGACAACACTGGTATAACCCCAGGTGTCCACAAGCAATCCACCCAGATGTATATTAAAGTTGCCACCTTAAGTTGAACCATTAAGTAACAATCTCACATCTATCATTGATACTCTCAAACCCAATCCACGTTTACGAGCATAGCATGGTAATATAAGCATAACGTAGAAGTAACTCCCAAGGGTTTGATAATATACAGGTAATAGGTTCTACCTAATCATCTACTTCTCAGACCCACATATTAAGAGATGGGTATGAAAGAGTATGATCAATGTGTTACTTACCTTGCTGACAATCTGCAAATCCTAAAGACTAGTAGTAGCACGCTTCGCACTCTGGGTGTTCTATCACAAACAAACAATAGCATACATAAGAAATTAAGCAAAGATGCACGGGGAAAACTTTGAATAAAAGATCTAGCTAGAAAATTCAACTGGAGAACTCCGGTTTGCAAAAAGAATCAAATCAAACGGAGCAACGGAACTCAAACTACAAAAGAAACAAGATCCGATTACTAATTTGGACTAAAGTCAAATTTTACAGTATCAAGATCTTGTTCAAGTTGGTTAAACACAAAGAGGGCTTCGAGACAGATCTAGGCGCTTGTTTCACCCGATTTGGATAAACAAGCGAAAAGATATACTAGATCGAAGATTAGGGCAGAAATCATGATCGAAAATAATTGCGGGAAAACCCTAGAAAATAAAACGAGACGAACAGGCTAACGAGCGAACGTTCGCTGTCTACGGCTAACGGATGAACGGTGTTCGTTAAAATGAACGTACGGACGAACGTCCGCTATTTAACTGAACCGAAGAAGAAGAAAAATGAACAAAACCGAAAATAAAAAAAAACCGATCAAGGGTTTCGAATAAAAACCAGCAGTTTTTTTCCTAAGAAGACCGGGCGGCGGGGTCGGCGGGGCGGCGCTAGGGTTTCGGGCACGGGGGCTGGCGGCGGCGGCTCTAGCTGGGCCTCGGGGTCGCGGGCTTCGGCTTATAAAGCCCCTGTCCAGAGGTCTCCGGCTCGGGTACGACCCGGTAAGTCGGTGACTTTTTTTTAAATAAATCCTGATGCGGAAAAACAAATAAAAGAAATACTAAACGGAATCCAAAAATTCTGAAATAAATTTTTGCGGTCCCCTAATAATATTGCGGACAAAGTGAACATTTAATTGGGCCTCTAATGCAATTTTGTAAACGCATGTTTTTCCTAATTCAAATAAAATTGCAATAAAATCCAAATAAAATAACTTATTTGATTTTAATATTTTCCTCTAATATTTCCTTTATTTTGGAGAAGTCATATTATCTCCTCTCATATATTTTAATTAGAAATATTTTCGAAGAGGAAAAATAATCAAAACCAAATGATCCTCGTTTGAAAATTTGAGAAAACTCAACTATGAAAATAATGAAATTCCCAACTCTCTCCGTGGGTCCTTGAGTTGCTTAGAATTTCGAGGATTTGAGAAACGAAAATGCAGTAAAATATGATATGCATGAATGACCTATGTATAACATTCCAAATTGAAAATTTGGGATGTTACATCTATCTCTACATAGATAGATCTTGTCTACATCATGTCATCGTTCTTATTGCATTACTCCATTTCTTCATGAACTTAATACACTAGATGCATGCTAGATAGCGGTCTATGTATGGAGTAATAGTAGTAGATGCAGGAAGGAGTCGGTCTACTAATCTTGGACGTGATGCCTATGTAGTGATCATTGCCTGGATATCGTCATGAGTATTGGAAGTTCTATCAATTGCCCAACAGTAATTTGTTCACCCACCGTTTGCTATTTTTTCTCAAGAGAAGCCACTAGTGAAAGCTACGGCCCCCAGGTCTCTTTCTCATATTATTTGCCTTTGCGATCTATTTTTCTTTGCTTTTATTTTCAGATCTACTAAACCAAAAACCCAAAAATACCTTGCTGCAATTTATTCTTATTTATTTATTTGGAGTTCGATCTATCAATCTACTACAAATTTACCTCACGCCCGTTTGCCTATCTTGAGGCGCCGTACCCCAGAAGGGATTGACAACCTCTTTAACACGTCGGGTTGCGAGAAGTTGTCATTTGTGTGCAGGTGCTGTTTACATTGTGTTGCTTGGTTCTCCTACTGGTATGATAACCTTGGTTTCACATCTGAGGGAAATACCTACCGCCGTGTGCTGCATCATCCCTTCCTCTTGGGGGAAATACCGACGTAGCTTCAAGCGACATCAGGGATGCCCAGTCCTGAAATGAAAAAATGAATTTACTTTATGTTGTCAAATAATAAATTCCATGAGAAGTGTTGGTATCGAGGGCACCCGTGTATACGGTTAGCCATGGAAAGTGAAAGTATGGTGGAAAAATGTAACACCCCGGTGTAATGATGCTACAGTAATCCCTGAGATCAAGCTAATCATTTTGCTATAACAGTGCTTGGTCACTTTGATCAATATTCCATTTCAAATTCCAGTTGAATTCAATTTCAAATTCCGAGTGAAATTCAAAATCGCTCAAACATGAAAACTAAAATGTTCATCATGTGCCAAATAATCCATAAACAATAATGGTGGTGAACCAACATTTTTGCAAAGGGTTTAAGTGGCCTAAACTACTTAAAACAGTGGCCTAAGCAATAAATTAAATGCCTTTTTAATTTATAAAATTGGCAAACTATTTCAAAAGAAAATGCACTTTAATTCTTGAAATTGTTTTGGTCAGTGGCATAATTTTGCAAGTCATTATTGGCTAAAAAGAAAATGCAAAAGCTATTGAATATAAAAAAACTAAAAGAAAAAGGAAAAGGAAAGAAGAAGGGGTGGGAGAGCCCTGGCCTCCCCTTGGGCCTCGGCCCACCTCGGCCAGCCGGGCGGCCCACATCCCCCTCCTCCTCACTGCCCTGGGCCTCAGTCCACAGTGGCAGGCCTCTGTCCAGCAGCCCAACCCCCACCCTCGGTCGTCTTCTACTGCTCGACCGACCGCTCGGTCGTGGTTGCCACCAGACCGTCTCACCGGCGTCGTCGGCAAGGGGATAAGGCTGCCCCGACGCCTCGGCCTCCACCCATCTCTCCCACTTGCTCCCTCTCTCTGCCTCTCCCTCTCCCCACCAGTTCCCCGCTCGCTTCCTCTCCCCCGGTTCCCGATCCACACCCGAGCGCGGTCGCCGCCGTCCTCCGTCGTTGTCGCGGCCACCCGCGGCCCCGCGCCCGCTGACCCTGTCGGTGAGCTCCGCGGGGGTCGACTCCTTCGACCGGTGGCCTCAGCTAGAGCTCGGAGGCGCTGCGGCGCCGTTTCCCCTTCGTCCGCATCTTCGGCCACCGCAAATCACCGCCGTCGATTCGTCGTCTCCACTGCGCTACAAAGCTTCCATGGGCCACCTTGAGCCACTCAGTGAGCTCCATCACCTCTTCCCTTGTCTCCTTTAGCTTGCTGCGCCCGTAGCTCGCCGCTTCTGCTGTGGCCGAACACAGCGCCGCCGTCGAGCTCCTCGTCGTGGCCACGCTCGCCGATGAGCTCGTCTGAGCTCGCAGTCGTGCTCAGCACGCGCGTAGGGCCCCGTAGCGCTAGCTAGCTCGCTCCGCCGTGCCATGTAATGCCGGTTCTACCCATGCCCGAACTCCGGTGCCGCCTCCGCCGCTCGTCGGCGTCGTTCCGGTCATCCCCGAAACCAACCCGTAGCTCCATGGGATGCGCGACGTCGCTAGCTCTCGAATGGGAGTAGCCACACCCGTTTTGGGCCACCGAGGCGAAATCCCGAGGCTCGCCAGCGCCCTCCGCCGCGTTTTGGCTCACATGAGCCAACTCTGACGCCGGCGTCCGACGTGGCCGACCTGGGGCCACCCTCTTGGCCGCTGCCAGCGGCCCCACGGGCCCCGTTGACTGGGTTGACCCAGTCAATGTGCTGACTAGGCAGGCCCATCCACTGACACACGGGCCCCACCGCTTTTTCCTCTAACTAAAATGTTTTATTAATTAAAACTATTTAGTTTAGCTAATTAGTCTATGACAGGTGGGGTCCAATCACTAATTACTCTTTTTAAATTAAAATGAACTGCTGTTAGCCCACTACCAATGACTGGTGGGCCCTACTGGGCAGGTTTGACCTGGTCAGTGCGGCTGTTGAGTGTTGACATCACTATGACGTCATGCTGATGTCATAATTCCTTTTCTGTTAATTTAAATAATTTCAGAATATGCTTTAATCTTTTAAAAATTCATAGAAAATAAACCCTAACTCGGTTGAAAATGGTTTCTACATGAAAGTTGCTCAGAAAAAATCCAATGAATCCAAATGCGTGGTCCATTCACCTGTCACATGCCCCTAGCATGCTGAACATGGAACCGTCCCCTCTCTTTCATCTGTCCGGAATCCGCCTAACACCGGGAATTCATCCTCGGATGTTTATCTCCTCCGTCTGCAATGTGTAGTACTACGTTAGGACAACCCTAGCTCTGCCCGTCGTCATGTTATGCCTTATGATGCATTGTTTGCTCTGTATTTACTGTTCCTTCTCCCTCTTCTCTCTGGTAGAACCCGAGACCGATGCCGCCCCTGTGATTGACTACGTCGACGACGACCCCTCCTTGCCAGAGCAACCAGGCAAGCAAACCCCCCTTGAGCATTCCGATATCGCCCATTTCTTTCCCTCTCATCCTTGCACTAGAACTGCTACTACTTTCTGTATGATCCTACTCTGATGCATATCCTGTTGTTGTTACCTGCTTTCATACCTTACTTGCTTATCCTAAACTGCTTAGTATAGGTTGGTTAGTGATCCATCAGTCACCCCCACCTTGTCCCAGTTGCCTCGCTTTATGTTCATGACTCGATCAACGTGATCGACGTCCAGGCCCCGACATCGCACATCACCCCCCTAGTTGAACGACTCTGCAGAGTTATCATCGAGTGCCGAGGGTGGAACCTCATACTTCACTCCTGATGAGACCTCTGTAGTGTAGCTAATCGGTCGTGGTCATCAAGGGTGATTTCCTCCTTAACCACTTCTGATACGGCTCTGTCATGCAACCCCTCAAGTGTGAACCTCGAGGGTGGATCCTCTTACGTTCACCTTGATGATTACATCGAGTGGAATTTACCGGGGGTGATTCCTCGGGTTTCCCCCTTGATGTTTGCACACACGGATACTTGGACTTTACAATTGTTACTTGGATTACCCGCGAGTGATGTGGAGACGGGTTGACCTGGAAGGTGCCCGCGAGATACTTACGAGGCATGGTCGGGCATTCTTAGCCCTTGCCGCAAGTACTTGAGACGGGGCGACGGGGTCACATCTTTTGTGAGTCTCTGCTCATGACCGCACTGCCAACGCACTAACGGTTTGGATATTTGATCCGAGGGGCCTCTGGCCTGATAGCACTAACCATCACGTGGGCATTGTATGGGCATTCTGCGTCGTATGCATCAGCCGAAGCTTATTAGACGTCAGCGACTGAGTGGCGCACGCCGGGTTGGACTGGTAAGCTCCTGCCTTTTTAAGAAGGTAGCTAAGTCTGCTCACCGGCCGCCCACGCAACATGCAGGAGTTCCCGGGGTGATGGCCCAAGACCCTTGGGGGCATAGGTTTAGTCCAGCGTGCTGACCTCTCTATTAAGCCTAGGTCGGGTTGCGGTGTATTGTTTGGTCAAGGCCGGTCATGACCCAGGAAAGTGCGTCCGGCCAGAGTTAATCGAGCGTGGTGGGTAAGTTGGCGCACCCCTGCAGGGAAGAAAACATCTATCGATAGCCTGTCCTACGGTAACGGACACTTGGAGTTGTATCTCGATCGATACAACTAGAACTGGATACTTGTGATGAGAATCGAATTGTGATGAGAAATGGATAGTATGGCTCTGGGATTGCTTTCTCGCGGGGAGTCGAGAAAGGATCTCTGGCCGAGGTTGATAACACTACTAATTTACATTATGTTGATCTGTACTCTTCTATATGCTGCAAGATGCTTGAAGATGCTTGAAGACGCTAGTCTTCGATAGGCTAGGCTTTCCCCTTCTCTTCTGGCATTCTGCAGTTTAGTACACAAATATAGCCCATTTCCTTTGATACAGATGCATACTTAGTTTAGATCTGATGTAAGTCTTGCGAGTACTTTGGATGAGTACTCATGGTTGCTTTGCTACCTCTTTTTCTCCCATACCCGATTGTTGCGACCAGATGACGGATCCCAGGAGCCAGACGACGCCACTGATGACTACTACTACCCCGAGGGTGCCTACTACTACGTGACGGCCGCTGACGACTTGGAGTAGTTAGGAGGCTCCCAGGCAGGAGGCCTTGCCTTTTCGATCGATGTTGCTTTTGTGCTAGCCTTCTTAAGGCAAACTTGTTTAACTCATGTCTGTACTCAGATAATGTTGCTTCCGCTGACTTGTGTATTCGAGCCCTCGAGGCCCCTGGCTTGTAATATAAAGCTTGTATTATTTTCATTTGTGTCTAGAGTTGTGTTGTGATATATTCCCGTGAGTCCTTGGTCTTGATCGTACACATTTGCGTGTATGATTAGTGTACTATTGAATCGAGGGCGTCACAAGTTGGTATCAGAGCCGACTGCCTGTAGGTAGCCCCCTTTCCAACTCCTTGGCCGGAGTTGAGTCTAGTCACTGAAAAACTTTTACTAACATTGGATGTGTGTCTTACGGGCCTACGTCGCCATATGGGTGGTATTAGGATCTTTTATTCCTCGTCTATACTCTGGGACTCTGATCTCTCTTCTATTTGGGTTAAAATGGTTTTACTAACTCTAACATTAGGATCCTGTGACCACATTCACCCCAAAGCTGGATAAGCCATAGTTTTTCCTTAGAATAGTATTCTGGATAGTATAGACACTGTCGTGATGACAACGAAGTGGTATCCATCGTACCTCTTTAATTATGCATGTTTCATCATGAATGATCCTTGTTTTTATAAATGCTCAATGCTGAACTACCCACTGTTACATGTTAGCAGGATGGTTAGACCCGCTGGCCTTGGCCGTGGTGCCAATGATCCACCACTGCCCGAATTCTTTGCGGGAATGATGCAACAATTTGAGCTGAACTGCCAATTCATGGAAGGAATGATGGCTTAGTTTCCTCATCCGAACATGAATCAACAGCCAACCCCAGGAACCCTGCAGGACTTCATGTGTCTCAACCCAACTATTTACTGCAGCTCAACTCAACCCCTTGATGCTGATGACTTCCTCCGCGACATCACGTATGGAATGGAGTCTGCTAGTGTGGCCCCTGCTAGCTATGTTACCTTTGCATCTTTCTTTGTGAAGGGTCCCGTTGCTCAATGGTGGGACAGCCACAGGCATACCCTGCCTGCTGGAACGGTCATCACTTGGCCGGATTTCCAAGATGCTTTCCGTGCCCGCTTCATTCCTCATGGAATCATGGACAAGAAGAAGCGCGCGTTCCGCAACCTCACCCAAGGCAACAATACTGTAGATGCTTATCAGCGGGAATTTTTGGACTTGTCTCATTATGCTGAAGAAGACATTGCAACTGATGCTCGTAGGCAAGAAAAGTTCTGTGAAGGACTTCACCCTGATATTAAGCTAGCACTGCTCGCTCATGACTTTGCCGACTTCGCCACATTGGTGAACAAGGCTATTCAGGTTGAGACTGGTCTTCAGGAACACCAGGGATCCCTTAGGCACAGCCATGACGCTGGCTCATCTTCGGGCCCGTCAACACAGAAGCGTCGGATACGGATTACCCACAGTATGTATCGTCCAACTGCACCTACACCAAGACAGTCCTATGCTGCTCCGCGTTTGCCTCCTCCGCCAACGAGGCAGACTCTTTGGACTGCACCACCCCAAGTGCCTGCTACCAATCCCAATGATGGTATGTGCTTCAGATGTGCCCATCCAGGTCACCTTGCCAAAGAGTGCAATCAGAAAAGGAACCAGCTGGCTTTGCCTTCAACTGGCCATAACAACCAGCCCCACAACAATAATGCCAGACCTTATGGTCGTGGTCAGGCTAATCATGTTGATATGAATGAAGCTCAAGACCAGCCTGCTACTGTGATGGGTACTCTCCTTGTTAATTCAGTGCCAGCATCTGTTTTATTTGATTCAGGAGCATCGCATTCATTCATGTCATAAAATTTTGCATACGCACACGACATTCATGCAAGCCCATGAACACTCTGATAGTGGTACGCACCCTTGCGGGTTAGTGTCGAACTACCATGATTGGTCGCGACGTCCCCGTTGAAATTGAAGGGTTGGAATTTCATATTTCTCCCATTATTCTGGAGTCTTCCAACATTGGCCTAATTCTGGGAATGGAATGGTTGAAAGCACATACTGCCTCTATCGTTTGTGCCACCAAATTCGTTCATCTCCTACATCCTTCCGATGAGTTAGTAAGCTACCATGCTCAGATTGTTCAAAACGCCGAAGCACGACTTTATGCTTTGAATGCGTTGAACGCAACACCTCTTGAGGGAATTTAAAAGATTCCAGTTGTTCGCTACTTCCTAGATGTCTTTCCAGAAGAACTTACAGGAATACCCCCTGCCCGGGCTGTCGAATTCGTCATCGATTTGAAACCAGGCACCGTTCCTATCGACAAACGACCCTACAAGATGCCACCTCATGAGCTCCTTGAACTTAAGGAGGAAATCGACAAATCTCTTCGGAGTGGTTTCATTCGTCCAAGTTGTTGGGGAACGTAGTAATTTCAAAAAATTTCCTACACACATGCAAGATCATGGTGATGCATAGCAACGAGAGGGGAGAGTGTGATCTACGTACCCTTGTAGATCGACAACGGAAGCGTTAACTTGGTTGATGTAGTCGTACGTCTTCACGGCCCGACCGATCAAGCACCGAAACTACGGCACCTTCGAGTTCTAGCACATGTTCAGCTCGATGACGATCCCCGGACTCCGATCCAGCAAAGTGTCGGGGAAGAGTTCCGTCAGCACGACGGCGTGGTGACGATCTTGATGTACTACTGTCGCAGGGCTTCGCCTAAGCACCGCTACAATATTATCAAGGACTATGGTGGAAGGGGGCACCGCACACGGCTAAGAATATGATCACGTGGATCAACTTGTGTCTCTAGGGGGTGCCCCTGCCTCCGTATATAAAGGTTCAAGGGAGGGGGGCCGGCCGGCCAGGAGAGGCGCGCCAGGAGGAGTCCTACTCCCTCTGGGAGTACGACTCCCCCCCTTTCCTAGTTGGAATAGGATTCGTGGAGGGGGGGAAAGAGGACCAAGGGGGGGAGGGGCGCGCGGCCCATCTCTGGCCACCTCTCCTCTCTTCCACTAAGGCCCACTAAGGCCCATATACCTCCCGGGGGGTTCCGGTAACCTCCCGGTACTCCGGTAAAATCCCGATTTCACCCGGAACACTTCCGATATCCAAACATAGGCTTCCAATATATCAATATTTATGTCTCGACCATTTCGAGACTCCTCGTCATGTCCGTGATCACATCCGGGACTCCGAACAACCTTCGGTACATCAAAATGCATAAACTCATAATATAACTATCATCGTAACCTTAAGCGTGCGGACCCTACGGGTTCGAGAACAATGTAGACATGACCGAGACACGTCTCTGGTCAATAACCAATAGCGGAACCTGGATGCTCATATTGGCTCCTACATATTCTACAAAGATCTTTTATCGGTCAGACCGCATAACAACATACGTCGTTCCCTTTGTCATCGGTATGTTACTTGCCCGAGATTCGATCGTCGGTATCCCATACCTAGTTCAATCTCGTTACCGGCAAGTCTCTTTACTTGTTCCATAATACATCATCCAGCAACTAACTCATTTGTTGCAATGCTTACAAGGCTTAAGTGATGTGCATTACCGAGAGGGCCCAGAGATACCTCTCCGACAATCGGAGTGACAAATACTAATCTCGAAATACGCCAACCCAACATGTACCTTTGGAGACACCTGTAGAGCTCCTTTATAATAACCCAGTTACGTTGTGACGTTTGGTAGCACACAAAGTGTTCCTCTGGCAAATGGGAGTTGCATAATCTTATAGTCATAGGAATATGTATAAGTCATGAAGAAAGCAATAGCAACATACTAAACGATCGGGTGCTAAGCTAATGGAATGGGTCATGTCAATCAGATCATTCAACTAATGATGTGATCCCGTTAATCAAATAACAACTCTTTGTCCATGGTTAGGAAACATAACCATCTTCGATTAACGAGCTAGTCAAGTAGAGGCATACTAGTCACACTCTGTTTGTCTATGTATTCACACATGTATTATGTTTCCGGTTAATACAATTCTAGCATGAATAATAAACTTTTATCATGATATAAGGAAATAAATAATAACTTTATTATTGCCTCTAGGGCATATTTCCTTCAGTCTCCCACTTGCACTAGAGTCAATAATCTAGATTACACAGTAATGATTCTAACACCCATGGAGCCTTGGTGCTGATCATGTTTTGCTCGTGGAAGAGGCTTAGTCAACGGGTCTGCAACATTCAGATCCGTATGTATCTTGCAAATCTCTATGTCTCCCACCTGGACTAGATCCCAGATGGAATTGAAGCGTCTCTTGATGTGCTTGGTTCTCTTGTGAAATCTGGATTCCTTCGCCAAGGCAATTGCACCAGTATTGTCACAAAAGATTTTCATTGGACCCGATGCACTAGGTATGACACCTAGATCGGATATGAACTCCTTCATCCAGACTCCTTCATTTGCTGCTTCCGAAGCAGCTATGTATTCCGCTTCACACATAGATCCCGCCACGACGCTTTGTTTAGAACTGCACCAACTGACAGCTCCACCGTTTAATGTATACACGTATCCGGTTTGCGATTTAGAATCGTCCGGATCAGTGTCAAAGCTTGCATCAACATAACCGTTTACGATGAGCTCTTTGTCACCTCCATATATGAGAAACATATCCTTAGTCCTTTTCAGGTACTTCAGGATGTTCTTGACCGCTGTCCAGTGATCCACTCCTGGATTACTTTGGTACCTCCCTGCTAGACTTATAGCAAGGCACACATCAGGTCTGGTACACAGCATTGCATACATGATAGAGCCTATGGCTGAAGCATAGGGAACATCTTTCATTTTCTCTCTATCTTCTGCAGTGGTCGGGCATTGAGTCTGACTCAACTTCACACCTTGTAACACAGGCAAGAACCCTTTCTTTGCTTGATCCATTTTGAACTTCTTCAAAATCTTGTCAAGGTATGTGCTTTGCGAAAGTCCAATTAAACGTCTTGATCTATCTCTATAGATCTTTATGCCTAATATGTATGCAGCTTCACCGAGGTCTTTCATTGAAAAACTCTTATTCAAGTATCCCTTTATGCTATCCAGAAATTCTATATCATTTTCGATCAGTAATATGTCATCCACATATAATATCAGAAATGCTACAGAGCTCCCACTCACTTTCTTGTAAATACAGGCTTCTCCAAAAGTCTGTATAAAACCAAATGCTTTGATCACACTATCAAAACGTTTATTCCAACTCCGAGAGGCTTGCACCAGTCCATAAATGGATCGCTGGAGCTTGCACACTTTGTTAGCTCCCTTTGGATCGACAAAACCTCCCGGTTGCATCATATACAACTCTTCTTCCAGGAATCCATTCAGGAATGCAGTTTTGACATCCATCTGCCAAATTTCATAATCATAAAATGCGGCAATTGCTAACATGATTCGGACAGACTTAAGCATCGCTACGGGTGAGAAGGTCTCATCGTAGTCAACCCCTTGAACTTGCCGAAACCCTTTTGCGACAAGTCGAGCTTTGTAGACAGTAATATTACCATCGGCGTCAGTCTTCTTCTTGAAGATCCATTTATTCTCAATTGCTTGCCGATCATTGGGCAAGTCAACCAAAGTCCACACTTTGTTCTCATACATGGATCCCATCTCAGATTTCATGGCTTCAAGCCACTTTGCGGAATCTGGGCTCACCATCGCTTCTTCATAGTTCATAGGTTCATCATGATCTATTAACATGACTTCCAGAACTGGATTATCGTACCACTCTGGTGCGGATCTCACTCTAGTTGATCTACGAGGTTCAGTAGTATCTTGTTCTGAAGTTTCATGATCATTATCATTAGCTTCCTCACTAATTGGTGTAGGTGTCACAGAAACAGTTTTCTGTGATGCACTACTTTCCAATAAGGGAGCAGGTACAGTTACCTCGTCAAGTTCTACTTTCCTCCCACTCACTTCTTTCGAGAGAAACTCCTTCTCTAGAAAGTTTCCGAACTTAGCAACAAAAGTCTTGCCTTCGGATCTGTGATAGAAGGTGTATCCAATAGTTTCCTTTGGATATCCTATGAAGACACATTTCTCCGATTTGGGTTCGAGCTTATCAGGTTGAAGCTTTTTCACATAAGCATCGCAGCCCCAAACTTTCAGAAACGACAACTTTGGTTTCTTGCCAAACCATAGTTCATAAGGCGTCGTCTCAACGGATTTTGATGGTGCCCTATTTAACGTGAATGCGGCCGTCTCTAGAGCGTATCCCCAAAACGATAGCGGTAAATCAGCAAGAGACATCATAGATCGCACCATATCTAGTAAAGTACGATTACGACGTTCGGACACACCATTACGCTGTGGTGTTCCGGGTGGCGTGAGTTGTGAAACTATTCTGCATTGTTTCAAATGTACACCAAACTCGTAACTCAAATATTCTCCTCCACGATCAGATCGTAGAAACTTTATTTTCTTGTTACGATGATTTTCAACTTCACTCTGAAATTCTTTGAACTTTTCAAATGTTTCAGACTTATGTTTCATTAAGTAGATATACCCATATCTGCTTAAGTCATTTGTGAAGGTGAGAAAATAACGATATCCGCCACGAGCCTCAATATTCATCGGACCACATACATCTGTATGTATGATTTCCAACAAATCTGTTGCTCTCTCCATAGTACCGGAGAACGGCGTTTTAGTCATCTTGCCCATGAGGCACGGTTCGCAAGTACGAAGTGATTCATAATCAAGTGGTTCCAAAAGTCCATCAGTATGGAGTTTCTTCATGCGCTTTACACCGATATGACCTAAACGGCAGTGCCACAAATAAGTTGCACTATTATTATCAACTCTGCATCTTTTGGCTTCAACATTATGAATATGTGTGTTACTACTATCAAGATTCAATAAGAATAGACCACTCTTCAAGGGTGCATGACCATAAAAGATATTACTCATATAAATAGAACAACCATTATTCTCTGATTTAAATGAATAACCATCTCGCATCAAACAAGATCCAAATATAATGTTCATGCTTAACGCTGGCACCAAATAACAATTATTTAGGTCTAATATTAATCCCGAAGGTAGATGTAGAGGTAGCGTGCCGACCGCGATCACATCGACTTTGGAACCGTTTCCCACGCGCATCGTCACCTCGTCCTTAGCCAATCTTCGCTTAATTCGTAGTCCCTATTTCGAGTTGCAAATATTAGCAACAGAACCAGTATCAAATACCCAGGTGCTACTGCGAGCATTAGTAAGGTACACATCAATAACATGTATATCACATATACCTTTGTTCACCTTGCCATCCTTCTTATCCGCCAAATACTTGGGGCAGTTCCGCTTCCAGTGACCAGTCTGCTTGCAGTAGAAGCACTCAGTTTCAGGCTTAGGTCCAGACTTGGGTTTCTTCTCTTGAGCAGCAACTTGCTTGCTGTTCTTCTTGAAGTTCCCCTTCTTCTTCCCTTTGCCCTTTTTCTTGAAACTAGTGGTCTTGTTGACCATCAACACTTGATGCTCCTTTTTGATTTCTACCTCCGCAGCTTTCAGCATTGCGAAGAGCTCGGGAATAGTCTTATTCATCCCTTGCATATTATAGTTCATCACGAAGCTCTTGTAGCTTGGTGGCAGTGATTGGAGAATTCTGTCAATGACGCAATCATCTGGAAGATTAACTCCCATTTGAATCAAGTGATTATTATACCCAGACATTTTGAGTATATGCTCACTGACAGAACTGTTCTCCTCCATCTTGCAGCTATAGAACTTATTGGAGACTTCATATCTCTCAATCCGGGCATCTGCTTGAAATATTAACTTCAACTCCTGGAACATCTCATATGCTCCATGACGTTCAAAACATCGTTGAAGTCCCGGATCTAAGCCGTAAAGCATGGCACACTAAACTATCGAGTAGTCATCAGCTTTGCTCTGCCAGACGTTCACAACATCTGGTGTTGCTCCAGCAGCAGGCCTGGCACCCAGCGGTGCTTCCAGGACGTAATTCTTCTGTGCAGCAATGAGGATAATCCTCAAGTTACGGACCCAGTCCATGTAATTGCTACCATCATCTTTCAACTTTGCTTTCTCAAGGAACACATTAAAATTCAACGGAACAACAGCACGGGCCATTTATCTACAATCATACATAAACAAGCAAGATACTATCAGGTACTAAGTTCATGATAATTTTAGGTTCAATTAATCATATTACTTAAAGAACTCCCACTTAGATAGACATCCCTCTAATCCTCTAAGTGATTACGTGATCCAAATCAACTAAACCATGTCCGATCATCACGTGAGATGGAGTAGTTTCATTGGTGAACATCACTATGTTGATCATATCTACTACATGATTCACGCTCAACCTTTCGGTCTCCGTGTTCTGAGGCCATATCTGTATATGCTTGGCTCGTCAAGTATAACCTGAGTATTCCGCGTGTGCAACTGTTTTGCACCCGTTGTATTTGAACGTAGAGCCTATCACACCCGATCATCACATGGTGTCTCAGCACGAAGAACTTTCGCAACGGTGCATACTCAGGGAGAACACTTCTTGATAATTTAGTGAGAGATCATCTTATAATGCTACTGTCAATCAAAGCAAGATAAGATGCATAAAAGATAAACATCACATGCAATCAATATAAGTGATATGATATGGCCATCATCATCTTGTGCTTGTGATCTCCATCTCTGAAGCACCGTCGTGATCACCATCGTCACCGGCGCGACACCTTGATCTCCATCGTAGCATCGTTGTCGTCTCGCCAATATTATGCTTCCACGACTATCGCTACCTCTTAGTGATAAAGTAAAGCATTACAGCGCGATTGCATTGCATACAATAAAGCGACAACCATATGGCTCCTGCCAGTTGCCGATAACTCGGTTACAAAACATGATCATCTCATACAATAAAATTTAGCATCATGTCTTGACCATATCACATCACAACATGCCCTGCAAAAACAAGTTAGACGTCCTCTACTTTGTTGTTGCAAGTTTTACGTGGCTGCTACGGGCTTTAAGCAAGAACAAATCTTACCTACGCATCAAAACCACAATGATAGTTTGTCAAGTTGGTGCTGTTTTAACCTTCGCAAGGACCGGGCGTAGCCACACTCGGTTCAACTAAAGTTGGAGAAACTGTCACCCGCAAGCCACCTATGTTGTGCAAAGCACGTCGGGAGAAGTCTCGCGTAAGCGTACGCGTAATGTCGGTCGGGCCGCTTCGTCCAACAATACCGCCGAACCAAAGTATGACATGCTGGTAAGCAGTATGACTTATATCGCCCACAACTCACTTGTGTTCTACTCGTGCATATAACATCAACACTATAAAACCTAGGCTCGGATGCCACTGTTGGGGAACGTAGTAATTTCAAAAAAATTCCTACGCACACGCAAGATCATGGTGATGCATAGCAACGAGAGGGGAGAGTGTGATCTACGTACCCTTGTAGATCGACAACGGAAGAAGCGTTAACTTGGTTGATGTAGTCGTACGTCTTCACGGCCCGACCGATCAAGCACCGAAACTACGGCACCTCCGAGTTCTAGCACACGTTCAGCTCGATGATGATCCTCGGACTCCGATCCAGCAAAGTGTCGGGGAAGAGTTCTGTCATCATGACGGCGTGGTGACGATCTTGATGTACTACTGTCGCAGGGCTTCGCCTAAGCACCGCTACAATATTATCGAGGACTATGGTGGAAGGGGGCACCGCACACGGCTAAGAATATGATCACGTGGATCAACTTGTGTCTCTAGGGGGTGCCCCTGCCTCCGTATATAAAGGTTCAAGGGAGGGGGGCCGGCCGGCCAGGAGAGGCGCGCCAGGAGGAGTCCTACTCCCTCTGGGAGTAGGACTTCCCCCTTTCCTAGTTGGAATAGGATTCGTGGAGGGGGGGAAAGAGGAGAGAGAGGAGGAAGGGGGGCCGGCCCCCTCTCCTTGTCCAATTCAGACCAAGGGGGGGAGGGGCGCGCGGCCCATCTCTGGCCACCTCTCCTCTCTTCCACTAAGGCCCACTAAGGCCCATATACCTCCCGGGGGGTTCCGGTAACCTCCCGGTACTCCGGTAAAATCCCGATTTCACCCGGAACACTTCCGATATCCAAACATAGGCTTCCAATATATTAATCTTTATGTCTCGACCATTTCGAGACTCCTCGTCATGTCCGTGATGACATCCGGGACTTCGATCAACCTTCGGTACATCAAAATGCATAAACTCATAATATAACTGTCATCGTAACCTTAAGCGTGCGAACCCTACGGGTTCGAGAACAATGTAGACATGACCGAGACACGTCTCCGGTCAATAACCAATAGCGGAACCTAGATGCTCATATTGGATCCTACATATTCTACGAAGATCTTTTATCGGTCAGACCGCATAACAACATACGTTGTTCCCTTTGTCATCGGTATGTTACTTGCCCGAGATTCGATCGTCGGTATCCCATACCTAGTTCAATCTCGTTACCGGCAAGTCTCTTTACTCGTTCTATAATACATCATCCCGCAACTAACTCATTAGTTGCAATGCTTACAAGGCTTAAGTTATGTGCATTACCGAGAGGGCCCAGAGATACCTCTCCGACAATCGGAGTGACAAATCCTAATCTCGAAATACGCCAACCCAACATGTACCTTTGGAGACACCTGTAGAGCTCCTTTATAATCACCCAGTTACGTTGTGACATTTGGTAGCACACAAAGTGTTCCTCTGGCAAACGGGAGTTGCATAATCTTATAGTCATAGGAACATGTATAAGTCATGAAGAAAGCAATAGCAACATACTAAACGATCGGGTGCTAAGCTAATGGAATAGGTCATGTCAATCAGATCATTCAACTAATGATGTGATCCCGTTAATCAAATAACAACTCTTTGTCCATGGTTAGGAAACATAACCATCTTCGATTAACGAGCTAGTCAAGTAGAGGCATACTAGTCACACTCTGTTTGTCTATGTATTCACACATATATTATGTTTCCAGTTAATACAATTCTAGCATGAATAATAAACTTTTATCATGATATAAGGAAATAAATAATAACTTTATTATTGCCTCTAGGGCATATTTCCTTCACAAGTTCCTCTGCTTGGGGAGCACCTTCTCTCTTTGTAAAGAAGAAGGACGGAACGAACCGTTTGGTCCAAGACTATTGTCCTATCAACCAAGCTACAATTCAGAACAAATATCCCCTTCCTCGGATCAATGATCTATATGATCAACTTGCTGGTTCATATTCTCTAAACCCGACTTGAGGTTGGGTTACCACCAGATCCGTGTTCGTGAAGAGGATATTCCAAAGACCGCATTCGTCACTCGTTATGGTTCTTACGGGTACACCGTCATGTCTTTTGGCTTTACCAATGCTCCAGCCACTTTCTCTCGTCTGATGAACTACATATTCAGGGATTACCTCGACAAGTTCTTCGTAGTCTATCTGGATGATATTATGGTATATTCGAAGAACAAAGAAGAACATACTGAACATCTTCGACTTGTTCTAGAGAAGTTTCGAGAACATCAACTTTATGCCAAGTATTCCAAGTGTGAATTCTGGCTTCCTGAAGTAACCTACCTTGGGCATGTCATCTCCAAGGATGGTATTGCCGTCAACCCAGAGCGAGTGCAGGCTATTCTTGATTGGACCCCTCCAAAGACTGTCAAGCAAGTCAGAAGCTTTCTCGGACTTGCCAGCTATTGTCGCCGTTTTGTCGAGAACTTCTCCAAGATCACCAAGCCACTGACCAATCTGCTCCACAAAGGCGTTAAGTTCGATTGGACAGACAAATGTTAGGAAAGTTTCCAGGCACTCAAAGACAACCTGACATCTGCCCCAGTGCTTGCTCCCCCTGATTCCCGCAAGGACTTTGTCATCTATTGCGACGCTTCACGTCAAGGATTAGGCTGTGTCCTAATGCAAGAGCGCAGAGTGTTTGCTTATGCCTCTCGTCAAGTACGTCATCATGAAGAGAACTACCCAGTTCATGACCTTGAGCTTGCTGCAGTTATCTATGCACTGAAGCTATGGCGATAGTACCTTCTCGGTAATCGTTGCGAGATCTTCACTGATCATCAGAGTCTGAAGTATTTGTTTACTCAGCCAGATCTGAACCTCCGTCAGCAGCGATGGATGGAAGCTATTGCTGACTACAACTGCGGTATATCCTATACCCCTGGTAAGGCTAATGTAATGGCCGATGCCCTAAGTCATAAGTCTTATTGCAATAATCACATGGTCTACAAAGATCAACCCCACCTTAATGAAGAGCTATGCAAGCTGAACATTCAACTAGTTCCACAGGGTTATCTGAATAACCTTGTCCTGGAACCAACTCTTCTGAAAGCAATTAAGTCTGCTCAAGCCAAAGATGCTCACATGGATTTGATGAAAAAGGATCTTGCCTTAGAGAAATCCAGAGATTTCTCACTTGGTGAAGATGGAACCTTATACTTCAGAGATCGCATTATCGTACCCCGGTTCAAGCTTATGACAGAGAAGGTGATGAAAGAAGCGCATGATACCCCTCTCTCTATTCATCCGGGAAGTACCAAGATGTATCTAGACATCCGTCAGAAGTACTGGTGGTCCAAGATGAAGCAAGATATTGCTCGATATATCAAAGAATGTGACGTTTGTCGTCGCGTCAAAGCAGAACATCAGAAACCGGCTGGACTTCTACAACCGCTTTCGATTCCTGAATGGAAGTGGGATAAGATCCAAATGGACTTCGTCACTGGCCTTCCCAAGTCTCAGAAAGGTAACGATGCTATATTTGTCGTCATCGACCAATTCTCGAAGGTTTCTCACTTTCTGCCAGTCAAGGAGACTATCACTGCTAGTCAATTAGCAAACTTGTATATCTCCAGAATTGTGTCACTCCACGACATTCCGAAGGAGATCAGTTCAGAAAGTGGCAGTATATTCACTTCAAAGTTCTGGGATAGTTTCCAAGAGGCAATGGGAAGTCATATTACCTGGAGCACTGCTTATCATCCCCAATCCCAAGGCCAAGTCGAGCGAGTCAATCAAATTCTTGAAGACATGCTTCGAGCTTGTGCTATTTCTTTTGGCAAGAAGTGGGAAGAATCTCTCCCTTATGCGGAGTTCTCTTATAACAACAGTTATCAAGCCAACTTAAAGACGGCACCCTTTGAAGTGCTCTATGGACGTAAGTGCCGAACCCCTCTGAATTGGTCAGAAACTGGGGAACGGGCGCTCATTGGTCCAGACATTATTCAACAAGCTGAAGAGCAGGTTCCCATTGTCTGGGATAATCTCAAGGCGGCCTAGTCCCGCCAGAAGAGCAACTATGATCGGAAACACTGGGGTTCAACTTATCAACCTGGTGAACAAGCTTATTGCGTGTAACTCCTTTGAGAGGCACTCATCGGTTAGGAGTCAAGGGCAAGCTAGCTCCGCGCTACATTGGTCCCTTCCGCATCCTCGCCCCTCATGGACTGGTGGCTTATCAATTGGAGTTGCCACCTCAGTTCTCTCACGTCCATGATGTCTTCCACATGTTGCAACTTCGTCGATGCTTCAAGGATCTGGAACGTGAAGTGGATCCGGAATTGATTGAAATTCAAGATGATCTCACATACAAAGAGCATCCGATCCGCATTCTTGAAGAAGCTGAACGTCGAACCGGCCAGAAGGTTACCAAGTTCCACAAGGTGCAATGGTAGAATCGTACTAAACATGAAGCCACTTGGGAACGCGAAGATAACCTCTGGGCTGAATACCCCGACCTGTTCCCTTCTACCTCCAAATTCTCGGGACGAGAATTTCTTTTAGAGGAGGAGAGTTGTAACACCCCGGTGTAATGATGCTACAGTAATCCCTGAGATCAAGCTAATCATTTTGCTATAACAGTGCTTGGTCACTTTGATCAATATTCCATTTCAAATTCCAGTTGAATTCAATTTCAAATTATGTGTGAAATTCAAAAATGCTCAAACATGAAAACTAAAATGTTCATCATGTGCCAAATAATCCACAACCAATAATGGTGGTGAACCAACATTTTTGCAAAGAGTTTAAGTGGCCTAAACTACTTAAAATAGTGGCCTAAGCAATAAATTAAATGCCTTTTTAATTTATAAAATTGGCAAACTATTTCAAAAGTCTCACAATATTTTTGTGGCAGTGCACTTTAATTCTTGAAATTGTTTTGGTCAGTGGCATAATTTTGCAAGTCATTATTGGCTAAAAATAAAATGCAAAAGCTACTGAATATAAAAAACTAAAAGAAAAAGGAAAAGGAAAGAAGAAGGGGTGGGAGAGCCCTGGCCTCCCCTTGGGCCTTGGCCCACCTCCGCCAGCCGGACGGCCCACAGCCCCCTCCTCCTCACTGCCCTGGGCCTCAGTCCACAGTGGCAGGCCTCTGCCCAGCAGCCCAACCCCCACCCTCGATCGTCTTCTACTGCTCGACCGACCGCTCGGTCGCGATCGCCACCGGACCGGCCCACTGGCGTCGTCGGCGAGGGGATAAGGCCGCCCCGACGCCTCGGCCTCTACCCATCTCTCCCACTTGCTCCCTCTCTCTGCCTCTCCCTCTCCCCACCAGTTCCTCGCTCGCTTCCTCTCCCCCGGTTCCCCATCCACACCCGAGCGCGGTCGCCGCCGTCCTCCGTCGTTGTCACGGCCACCCGCGGCCCCGCGCCCGCTGACCCTGTCGGTGAGCTCCGCGGGGGTCGACTCCTTCGACCAGTGGCCTCAGCTGGAGCTCGAAGGCGCGGCAGCACCGTTTCCCCCTTCGTTCGCATCTTCGGCCACCGCAAATCACCGCCGTCGATTCGTCGTCTCCACTGCGCTACAAAGCTTCCACGTGCCACCTTGAGCCGCTCGGTGAGCTCCATCACCTCTTCCCTTGCCTCCTTTAGCTTGCTGCGCCCGTAGCTCGCCGCTTCTGCTATGGCCGAACAAAGCACCGCCGTCGAGCTCCTCGCCGTGGCCACGCTGGCCGATGAGCTCGTCTGAGCTCGCAGTCGTGCTCAGCACACGCGTAGGGCCCCGTAGCGCTAGCTAGCTCGCTCCGCCATGCCGTGTAATGCCGGTTCCGCCCATGCCTGAACTCCGGCGCCGCCTCCGCCGCTCGTCGACATTGTTCCGGTCATCCCCGAGACCAACCTGTAGCTCCATGTGATGCGCGACATCGCTAGCTCTTGAATGGGAGTAGCCACACCCGTTTTGGGACACCGAGGTGAAATCCCGAGGCTCGCCGGCGCCCTCCGCCGCGTTTTGGCTCATCGGAGCGAACTCCGACGCCGGCGTCCGACGTGGCCGACCTGGGGCCACCCTCTTGGCCGCTGCCAGCGGCCCTACGGGCCCCGTTGACTGGGTTGACCCAGTCAATGTGCTGACTGGGCAGGCCCAGCCACTGACACGCGGGCCCCACCGCTTTTTCCTCTAACTAAAATGTTTTATTAATTAAAACTAATTAGTTTAGCTAATTAGTCTATGAGAGGTGGGGTCCAGTCACTAATTACTCTTTTAAAATTAAAATGAACTGCTCTTAGCCCACTGCCAATGACAGGTGGGCCCTACTGGGCAGGTTTGACCTGGTCAGTGCAGCTGTTGACTGTTGACGTCACTATGACATCATGCTGATGTCATAATTCCTTTTCTGTTAATTTAAATAATTTCAGAATATGCTTTAATCTTTAAAAATTCATAGAAAATAAACCGTAACTCGGTTGAAAATGGTTTCTACATGAAAGTTGCTCAGAAAAATCCAACGAATCCAAATGCGCGGTCCATTCACCTGTCACATGCCCCTAGCATGCTGAACATGGAACCATCCCCTCTCTTTCATCTATCCAGAATCCGCCTAACATCGGGAATTCATCCTCGGATGTTTATCTCCTCCGTCTGCAACGTGTAGTACTATGTTAGGACAACCCTAGCTCTTCCCGTCGTCATGTTATGCCTTGTGATGCATTGTTTGCTCTGTATTTACTGTTTCTTCTCCCTCTTCTCTCCGGTAGAACCCGAGACCGATGCCGCCCCTGTGATCGACTACGTCGACGACGACCCCTCCTTGCCAGAGCAACCAGGCAAGAAAACCCCCCTTGAGCATTCCGATATCGCTCATTTCTTTCCCTCTCATGCTTGCATTAGAACTGCTACTGCTTTCTGTATGATCCTACTCTGATGCATAGCATGTTGTTGTTACCTGCTTTTATACCTTACCTGCTTATCCTAAAGTGCTTAGTATAGGTTGGTTAGTGATCCATCAGTGACCCCCACCTTGTCCTAGTTGCCTCGCTTTATGTTCGATGACTCGATCAACGTGATCGACGTCCAGGCCCCGACACCGCACATCACCCCCTAGTTGAACGACTCTGCAGAGTTATCATCGAGTGCCGAGGGTGGAACCTCATACATCACTCCTGATGAGACCTCTGTAGTGTAGCTAATCGGTCGTGGTCATCGAGGGTGATTTCCTCCTTAACCACTTCCGATACGGCTCTGTCGTGCAACCCCTCAAGTGTGAACCTCGAGGGTGGATCCTCTTATGTTCACCTTGATGATTACATCGAGTGGAATTTACCAGGGGTGATTCCTCGGGTTTCCCCCATGATGTTTGCACACACGGATACTTGGACTTTACAATTGTTACTTGGATAGGCGGGTCGACCCTGAGGGGTACCCGCGAGTGATGTGGAGATGGGTTGACCTGGAAGGTGCCCGCGAGATACTTACGAGGCGTGGTCGGGCATTCTTAGCCCTTGCCGCAAGTACTCGAGGCGGGGCGACGGGGTCACATCTTTTGTGAGTCTCTGCTCGTGACCGCACTGCCAATGCACTAACGGTTTGGATATTTGATCTGAGGGGCCTCTGGGCTGATAGCACTAACCATCACGTGGGCATTGTATGGGCGTTCTGCGCCGTATGCATCAACCAAAGCTTATTAGACGTCAGCGACTGAGCGGCGCGCGCCCGGTTGGACTGGTAAGCTTCTGCCTTTTTAAGGAGGTAGCTAGGTCTGCTCACCGGCCGCCCACACAACATGCAGGAGTTCCCAGGGCGATGGCCCAAGACCCATGGGGGCATAGGTTTAGTCCGGTGTGCTGACCTCTCTATTAAGCCTAGGTCGGGTTGCAGCGTATTGTTTGGCCGAGGCCGGGCATGACCCAGGAAAGTGGGTCCGGCCAGAGTTAATCGAGCGTGGTGGGTAAGTTGGTGCACCCCTGCAGGGAACAAAACATCTATCGATAGCCTGTCCTACGGTAACGGACACTTGGAGTTGTATTCCGATCGATACAACTAGAACGGTATACTTGTGATGAGAATCGGACTGTGATCAGAAATGGATAGTATGGCTCTGGGATTGCTTTCTCGCAGGGAGTCGAGAAAGGATCTCTGGCCGAGGTTGATAACACTACTACTTTACATTATGTTGATCTGTACTCTTCTATATGCTGCAAGATGCTTGAAGATGCTTGAAGACGCTAGTCTTTGATAGGCTAGGCTTTCCCCTTCTCTTCTGGCATTCTGCAGTTTAGTCCACAGATACATCCCATTTTCTTTGATACAGATGCATACTTAGTTTAGATCTGATGTAAGTCTTGCGAGTACTTTGGATGAGTACTGACGGTTGCTTTGCTACCTCTTTTTCTCCCATACCCGATTGTTGCAACCAGATGACGGACCCCAGGACCCAGACGACGCCACTGATGACTACTACTACCCTGAGGGTGCCTACTACTACGTGACGCCCGCTGATGACTTGGAGTAGTTAGGAGGCTCCCAGGAAGGAGGCCTTGCCTTTTCGATCAATGTTGCTTTTGTGCTAGCCTTCTTAAGGCAAACTTGTTTAACTCATGTATGTACTCAGATAATGTTGCTTCTGCTGACTCTTGTGTATTCGAGCTTATGTATTCGAGCCCTCGAGGCCCCTGGCTTGTAATATAAATCTTGTATTATTTTCATTTGTGTCCAGAGTTGTGTTGTGATATCTTCCCGTGAGTCCTTGATCTTGATCGTACACATTTGCGTGTATGATTAGTGTACGATTGAATCGAGGGCATCACAAAAAAGGAATAAACTTTATTTTCTTCTTGGGAACCGCCTATGATATATCTAGCATGGAAAGTGTTGGGAGATCTAAGTCGTTTTCGTTGGTGGGAAAAGTATGCCTCTCAAAAAAAATATCTTTCAATTTTCGCTTTGAGCTCTGGCACCTCTACAAATACCTACCTTCCTCCACGAAGGGCCTTTCTTTTACTTTATGCAATTTTTATTTTTAATTTGAGTCTCCATCTTCTCTTATAAAGCACCAACTAGGAGGCACTATGATCGTACTTGAGCATTGGGTGTAGCTAATATACGAGTGTGTTTCATGAATGGATCAATGATTGAGCATGATGGGCTAGGGATAACTTATTTTAGCGTTGATATTTTGAAAGACATGGTTTCTTGGTGATATGCTTGAGTATTTAAGTTATCATGTCAAAACTAGACTATTGCTTTGAACAATATTAAAGTCCGAATGTCCATGCTATAAAGAAAATAATATGGGATGACATGTTAGGTAGCATTCCACATCAAAAATTCTATTTTATCATTTACCTACTCGAGGACGAACATGAATTAAGCTTGGGGATGCTGATACGTCCCCAATGTATCTATAATTTTCGATTGTTCCATGCTATTATATTAGCATTCTTGGATGTTTTACAGTCATTTTATAGTGACTTTATATCATTTTTTTGGAACTAACCTATTGACCCAGTGCCCACTGTGAGTTGCTGTTTTTTGCTTGTTTTTTACATCGCAAAAAATCAATATCAAACAGAGTCCAAACATCCCGAAACTTTTTGGAGAATTGTTCTGGACCATAACACCCAGGATGGGCCAGAGCAGCACTTGGGGGGTGCCCCGAGGGGGGAACAACCCACCAGGGCGCGCCTGGCTCCCAGGCGCGCGCAGGTGGGTTGTGCCCACCTCAGTGGCCTCCCGCACACCCTCTTTACCCTATAAGTTCCCGAAAATTCCAGAAACCCTCGGGGTTAACCTAGATTAGAAGTTCCGCCGCCGCAAGGCTCTGTAGCCACCGAAAACCAATATAGACCCGTTCTGGCACCCTGCCGGAGGGGGAATCATCTCCGGTGGCCATCTTCATCATCCCGGCGGCCACCACGATCAGGAGGGAGTAGTCCACTGCTACCTCTTGAGCATGCGTTGGTTTTCCCTTGAAGAGGAAAGGGTGATGCTGCAAAGTAGCGTAAGTATTTCCCTCAAATTTTGAGAACCAAGGTATCCATCTAGTAGGAGACTACACGCTAATCGCCTAGTACCTACACAAACAATCAAGAACCTTGCAACCAACGTGATAAAGGGGTTGTCAATCCCTCCACGGTCACTTGCAAAAGTGAGATCTAATAAAGATAATAAGACAAATATTTTTGGTATTTTTGTTGTATAGATTGAAAAGTAAAAATTGCAAAATAAATAGTAAACTAGAATGATAGATCGGAAACATATATGATGTAAAGTACATCCGGGGGCCATAGGTTTCACTAGTGGCTTCCCTCAAGATAGCATATATTATGGTGGGTGAACAAATTACTGCCGAGCAATTGATAGAAAAGCACATAGTTATGCGAATATATCTAGGCATGATGATGAACATAGGCATCACGTCCGTGTCAAGTAGACCAAAACGATTCTGCATCTACTACTATTACTCCACACATCGACCGCTATCTAGCATGCATCTAGAGTATTAAGTTCATAAGAACAGAGTAACACATTAGGCAAGATGAAGTGATGTAGAGGGATAAACTCAAGCAATATAATATAAACCCCATCTTTTTATCCTCGATGGCAACAATACAATACGTGTCGGTTCCCTTTCTATCACTGGGATCGAGCACCGCAAGATTGAACCCAAAGCTAAGCACTTCTCCCATTGCAAGAAAGATCAATCTAGTAGGCTAAACTAAACCGATAATTCAAAGAGACTTGCAAAGATATCAACTCATGCATATAAGGATTCAGAGAAGAATCAAATATTGTTCATAGATAATCTTGATCATAAACCCACAATTCATCGGATCTCGGCAAACATACCGCAAAAAGTATTACATCGAATAGATATCCAAGAACATCGAGGAGAACTTTGTATTGAGAACCAAAGAGAGAGAAACATCCATCTAGCTAATAACTATGGACCCGAAGGTCTGTGGTAAACTACTCACACATCATCGGAGAGGCTATGGTGTTGATGTAGAAGCCCTCCGTGATCGAATCCCCCTCCGGCAGATCGCCGGAAAAGGCCCCAAGATCGGATCTCATGGGTACAGAAGGTTGCGGTGGTGGAAAAGTGGTTTCGTGGCTCCCCTGGATGTTTTTAGGATATAAGAGTATATATAGGCGAAAGAAGTAGGTCAGTGGAGCTACGAGGGGCCCACGAGGGTGGGGGACATGCCTACCCCCCTGGGCGCGCCCTCTTGCCTCGTGGCCGCCTCGTTGCGTCTCTGACTTCCACTCCAAGTCTCCTGGATTGCGTTTGTTCCAAGAAAGATCGTCGCGAAGGTTTCGTTCCGTTTGATACTCCTTTTCTGCGGAACACTGGAATAGGCAAAAAACAACAATTTGCACTAGGCCTTCGGTTAACAGGTTAGTCCCAAAAATAATATAAATGAGTATATTAAAGCCCATTAAACATCCAAAACAAATAATATAATAGCGTGGAACAATAAAAAATTATAGATACGTTGGAGACGTATCAGCATCCCCAAGCTTCATTCCTGCTCGTCCTCGAGTAGGTAAATGATAAAAACATAATTTTTTATGTGGAATGCTACCTAACATAATTTTCAATGTAATTCTCTTTATTGTGGCATAAATGTTTAGATCCAAAAGATTCTAGACAGAAGTTTAATGTTGACATAAAAATAATAATACTTCAAGCATGATAACCAAGAAATTATGTCTTATCAAAATAACATAGACAAAGAAAGCTTATCCCTACAAAATCATATAGTTTGGCCATGCTTCATTTTCGTCACACAAAATGCTCCCATCATGCACAACCCCGATGACAAGCCAATCAATTGTTTCATACTTAGCCTTTTCAAACTCTTTCAACTTTCACACAATATAAGAGCGCGAGCAATGGACATAGCACTATGGGTGGAATAGAATATGATGATGGAGGTTGTGTGAGAAGACAACAGAGGAGAAAGTCTCACATTAACGCGGCTAATCAACGGGCTATGGAGATGCCCATCAATTGATTTCAATGCAAGGAGTAGGGATTGCCATGCAATGGATGCACTAGAGCTATAAATATATGAAGGCTCAACTAAAGAAACTAAGTGGGTGTGCATCCAACTTGCTTGCTCACGAAGACCTTGGGCATTTTGAGGAAGCCCATCATTGGAAAGCCAAGTTCTATAATGAAAAATTCCCACTAGTATATGGAAGTGACAAAATAAGAGACTCTCTATCATGAAGATCATGGTTCTACTTTGAAGCATAAGTGTGGAAAAAAGGATAGTAACATTGCCCCTTCTCTCTTTTTCTCTATTTTTTTTAGTTGGGACTTTTTTTCTCTCTTTTTTGTGGCCCCTTTTTTCCGTCCGGAATCTCATCCCGACTTGTGGGGGAATCATAGTCTCCATCATCCTTTCCTCACATGTGACAATGCTCTAATAATGAAAATCATCACACTTTTATTTACTTACAACTCAAGAATTACAACTCGATACTTAGAACAAAATATGACTCTATGTGAGTGCCTCCGGCGGTGTACCGGGATGTGTAATGAATCAAGAGTGACATGTATGAAGGAATTATGAAGGTGGCTTTGCCACAAATACGATGTCAACTTCATGATCATGCAAAGAAATATGACAATTATGGAGCGTGTCATAATAAACAGAATGGTGGTAAGTTGCATGGCAATATATCTCGGAATGGTGGCTGTTTTGGGGAAGATATAAGGAGGCTTATGTGTGATAGAACGTATCATATCATGGGGTTTGGATGCACTGGTGAAGTTTGCACCAACTCTCGAGGTGAGAAAGAGCAATGCACGGTATCGAAGAGGCTAGCAATGGTAGAAGGGTGAGAGTGCGTATAATCCATGGACTCAACATTAGTCATAAAGAACTCACATACTTATTACAAAAATCTACAAGTCATCAAAACCAAGCACTACGCGCATGCTCCTAGGGGGATAGATTGGTAGGAAAATACCATCGCTCGTCCCCGACCGCCACTCATAAGGAAAGCAATCAAAGAACACCTCATGCTTCAAATTTGTCACACAACGCTTACCATACGTGCATGCTATGGGACTTGCAAACTTCAACACAAGTATTTCTCAATTCCACAATTACTCAACTAGCACAACTCTAATATTACCATATTTCTCTCCCTAATAATAAAGCACGGATTAAGTCTCCGGGTTCACCGTCACAATACATTTTTTTCGTGAATTTACGCTTTCAGTTTATCAATAAAAAATGTTTGATCCACCGCCTCTGCGTCTGTAAGGAAAAATAAATTGTGGCATGTGGGGATCGAACTCATGCCCTGTGTTAAAGTCGACCGGATGGAAACCAGCTGGGCTGGCTGCCCTTTCTTTCCTTTCAATGGGATATGTGCTATAAAAAAAGAGGACACGGAAGAGATCCAACACAGAGGGGATATTCGGATGGATTTCTTAGAAAGAAGACAGACCCCATAATGGGAAGGTGCAGCAAGACCACTTAACTGAAGTCAAAGATTTCTTCATAAAAAATTACATGCAAAGACCACATAATGGGAAGGTCCGCATGGATCTGCTGCAGGCATGCAGCGTGCATATGGCCTACGCATAGCGGTATGTTTTTTTATCATATGTATGATTTTTACTAATTCTAAAACATATTAAGTGATACTAATTATTCGATTGATTATTTTAAACAACACCCAAACTTTTTACTAAATCTAAAATAATTACAGATTAAGTGATACTAATTATTCGAGTGATTATTTTAAAACAACACCCAAACGAATTATACAAAAAAATCGACCGGCGGAGATCTACTACTCATTTAAATGATGATGGAGAAGGGAGGTATTAATTGTTAGTTATTTTGTACCGTTGCAACACACGGACACTTTTGCTATCTATATCTGTATCTATACCACCTATTAATAAAAGAGTTATTGCTTCTTACCATCGCAATTTCGTCCGTCCACCTCGTTCATGCAGTTTCGTATGGTTTGCCCGAGGTGGTACTATTTTTCTGCGCAGGTTCACGATCGTTCAATTTTATTTATGGGCCACCAGCTGGCGTGCACGTCCGACCAGGCTAGGCTGCAGCAAACGCACGAACTAGCCCATCTAGAAAGGGCTCTCGTAAAAACGGAAGAAAGTAAAATAGTCCCAACAAGAGGACACAGGTTTCTTCACGATAAAATAGTCCCACCTCGGCTTTTTTCATTGAATTGCACCGGTTCTTATAGTTCGCGTAAAATAGTCCCAACAAGTAGCTTGGGAATCAACAAAGATTGTGGGGCATACCATGCATGTTAAGGAGGTAACCAAGGAATCACATCAAACGACAAGCTCCTTGGTTAATTAAGAGGTGGGATTGTGGGCAAGAATCAGTAAGCAATGAATGGTGGAAACCAAGGAATAACATGCATGGCATGATGCAGCACTCTGAATAAGAGAAGAAGGAATTGTGGGCAAGAATCACGAAGGAGAAAAATCTATGTGTGATGGCCAGCTAGGCCAGCGACTCCTGCATCCAGGCGCCGAAGCTCGCGGGAAAGAGATGGTCGCTAGCAACACAACGGCCGTCCATGGAGCCAAAGCAGTGACATGAAGTCAACACGGTTTATACGTGCATGGATGGTGGCCTGAGCGGCTGCGCACATGCAACCTATTTGGGAATGGGTGCACGGGTATGGTACAAACGGATACCACACTGGCTTGTGGCAACACTTGGGGCAGCTCCTAAGCATATTTGTATGTGCATATAACACCCGTACCCATTTTATTTTCTTCCAAAGATTAATTTTCAAGTTTGATCATACACACTGCCATTAGTATGACATCTTATAATAATGCAAGTCTCATTGCATGTTGTATATTTTTTCTTTGATAAATTACATAGCTTTCAAAGTGCACATATGACAACAAAGCTAGCTTCTATTGGATTTAATAATTATTGTGTTCAAGCTTCAGTGTGGAGCTTTAGCACTTAACTTCCTGCCATGCTTGTAGAGGTAGAGAGACCATTTTGCCTCAGATATCTGAGAGCTACTTAAGAATTTGGTGCAACTTAAGCATATAATATTTCTTTTCTACCGCTTCTTATCATGGGACTAATTGAGTCGGAGGCGACGACGAAGGAGGCGAGGCGATGTATGATCCACGCCGCCAAGGTTCGGCAGTCATGACCGAAGTGACGGAACCATCTTTTGAGGAAATTCGAAAGTATTCATGGGAGGAGAAAAAAGGAGGGGCGTCCCAATCCTGGCCCAAGCGGCAAGTTGATGATTTACTTTGCGCAACAGTGAAGTGAGGCACTAAGTGTTTATAATTCAAATTTTATTTATTTTATACCCGTTGCAACGCACGGGCCCTTTTTCTAGTATATCTCAAAACAACTATCAACTATCAAACTTCTCATAGTATTTAATGCACTCTATACGAAAGTTTTTATTATACCCATATTGGATGCCTATTATATTAAGACTAATTTTATAGCCAAAGAAAATTACCATGCTGTTCTAAAAGACTCTCAAAATAATATAAGTGACGCATGAGAGATCAATAATTTATATAAAATAAAACCATCACCGTGCTCTAAAAAGGTATAAGTGAAGCACTACAGCAAAATTATCTAGCTCAAAAGATATAAGTGAAGCACATAGAGTATTCTAATAAATTCCGATTCATGTGTGTCTCCCCAAAAGGTGTGTATAGCAAGGATGATTGTGGTAAACTAAAAAGCAAAGGCTCAAATCATACAAGACGCTCCAAGCAAAACACATATCATGTGGTGAATAAAATATAGCCTCAAGTAAAGTTACCGATAGACGAAGAATAGATCTAGGTATTGTCATCTTTGGTATGCAATCCATAAGTGGCTCTCATAATTGATTCATAAGGCAATTTAATTTTCTTTCTAGGAAAGTGTTCCATGCCTTTCCTCAATGGAAATTGGAATCTAATATTTCCTTCTTTCATGTCAATAATTGCACCAATTGTTCTAAGGAAAGGTCTACCAAGAATAATAGGACATGTAGGATTGCAATCTATATGAAGAACGATGAAATCTATGGGCACATAATTCCTATTTGCAACAATAAGAACATCATTAATCCTTCCCATAGGCTTCTTAATGGTGGAATCCGCAAGGTGAAAATTTAAAGAACAATCATCAAATTCACGGAAACCTAACACATCACACAATTTTTTGGAATCGTGGAGACACTAGCACCCAAATCAGATAAGGCATAGCAATCAGGATCTTTAATCTTAATTTTAATAGTAGGTTCCCACTCATCATAAAGTTTTCTAGGGATAGAAACTTCTAATTCAAGTTTTTCTTCATAAGATTGCATTAAAGCATCAACGATATGCTTAGTAAAAGCTTTGTTTTGATCATAAGCATGAGGAGAATTTAACACGGATTGCAACTAGGAAATACAATCTATCAAAGGGCAGTTATCATAATTAAATTCCTTGAAATCCAAAATAGTGGGTTCATTGCTATGTAAAGTTTTGACCTCTTCAATCCCACTTTTACCAATTTTTGCATCTAGATCTAAAAACTCCAAATCATTGGGATGCCTTTTAACTAAAGTTGACTCATCTCCAGTCCCATCTTTATCAAGATTCATATTGGAAAACAAAGATTTAATAGGAGACACATCAATCACTTTTAGATCTTCGTCATTATTATCATGAAAACTAGAAGAACACGCTTTCACAAAGAAATCTTTTTTAGCACGCATCCTAGCGGTTCTTTCTTTGCACTCATCAATGGAAATTCTCATGGATTTGAGCGACTCATTGATATCATGCTTCGGTGGAATAGATCTACGTTTCAAAGAATCAACATCGAGAGAATTTCTATCGACGTTCCTAGCCAACTCATCAATCTTAGGCAATTTTTCTTCAAGCAAAGCATTGAAATTCTTTCGCAAATTCATAAATTATTTAACACTAGTCTCAAAATCATAGGGCATCTTATTAAAATTTCCATAAGAGTTGTTGTAGGAATTACCATAATTATTAGAGGAATTACTAGGGAACGGCCTAGAATTAAAGTTTCCTCTATACGCGTTATTACCAAAGTTGTTCCTACCAACAAAATTCACATCCAAGGATTCATTATTATTCCCAATCAAAGTGGACAAAGGCATACCATTAGGATCAGAAGAAACACTCTTATTAGCAAACAATTTCATAAGTTTTTCCATCTTTCCACTCAAAACATTAATCTCTTCAATAGCATGAACTTTTTTACTAGTGGATCTTTCGGTGTGCCATTGAGAATAATTAACCATAATATCATCTAGGAGTTTAGTAGCTTCTCCTAAAGTGATTTCCATAAAAGTGCCTCCCTCGGCCGAATCTAAAAGATTTCTAGAAGCAAAATTCAATCCGGCATAAAAATTGTATAATCATCCATAAATTCAAACCATGTGTAGGACAATTACGTATCATTAATTTCATCCTCTCCCAAGCTTGTGAAACATGCTCATGATCAAGTTGCTTAAAATTCATAATATCGTTTCTAAGAGAGATGATCGTAGCGGGAGGAAAATACATAGAGATAAAAGCATCTTTGCACTTATTCCATGAATCAATACTATTTTTAGGCAAAGAAGAGAACCAAGTTTTAGCACGATCTCTAAGAAAAAACAGAAATAGCTCCAATTTAACAATATCATTATCTACATCTTTCTTCTTTTGCATATCACACAAATCAACGAAGTTGTTTAGATGGGTAGCGGCATCTTCACTAGGAAGGCCAGAAAATTGATCTTTCATAACAATATTCAACAAAGCGGTATTGATTTCACAAGATTCAGAATCGGTAGTAGGAGCAACTCGAGTGCTAATAAAATTATTATTGTTGGTATTGGAAAAGTCACATAATTTAGTATTATCTTGAGCCATTGTGACAAACAATCAATCCAACACCCAAGCAAACAAGAGGCAAGCGAAAAGAGACAAACGAAAAAGGGCGAATAAAATGGCAAAGGTGAAGTGGGGGAGAGGAAAACGAGAGGCAAATGGCAAATAATGTAATGCGAGGGATAAGAGTTTGTGATGGGTACTTGGTATGTCTTGACTTGAGCGTAGATCTCCCCGGCAACGGTGCCAGAGATCCTTCTTGCTATCTCTTGAGCATGCACTGGTTTTCCCTTGAAGAGGAAAGGGTGATGCAACAAAGTAGCGTAAGTATTTCCCTTAGTTTTTGAGAACCAAGGTATCAATCCAGTAGGACACTACACGCAAATCGCTTAGTACTAGCACAAACAATCAAGAACCTTGCAACCAACGCGATAAAGGGGTTGTCAATCCCTTCACGACCACTTGCAAAAGTGAGATCTGATAAATATAATAAGATAAATATTTTTGGTATTTCTGTTGTATAGATTGAAAAGTAAAGATTGCAAAATAAAAAGTAAACTCGAATTATAGATTGGAAACTTATATGATGTAAAGTAGACCCGGTGGCCATATGTTTCACTAGTGGCTTCTCTCAAGATAGCATATATTACGGTGGGTGGACAAATTACTACCGAGCAATTGATAGAAAAGCGCATAGTTATGAGAATATCTAGGCATGATCATGAACATAGGCATCACGTCCGTGTCAAGTAGACCGAAACGATTCTGCATCTACTACTATTACTCCACACACCGACCGCTATCCAACATGCATCTAGGGTATTAAGTTCATAGGAACAGAGTAACACATTAGGCAAGATGACACGATGTAGTGGGATAAACTCAAGCAATATAATATAAACCCCATCTTTTTATCCTCGATGGCAATAATACAATACGTGTCGGTTCCCTTTCTGTCACTGGGATCGAGCACCGCAAGATTGAACCCAAAGCTAAGCACTTCTCCCATTGCAAGAAAGATCAATCTAGTAAGCCAAACTAAACCGATATTTCGAAGAGACTGGCAAAGATATCAACTCATGCATATAAGAATTCAGAGAAGAATCAAATATTGTTCATAGATAACCTTGATCATAAACCCACAATTCATCGAATCTCAGCAAACACACCGCAAAAAGTATTACATCGAATAGATCTCCAAGGACATCAAGGAGAACTTTGTATGGAGAACCAAAGAGAGAGAAACTTCTATCTAGCTAATAACTATGGACCCGAAGGTCTATGGTAAACTACTCACACATCATCGGAGAGGCTACGGTGTTGATGTAGAAGCCCTCCGTGATCGAATCCCCCTCCGGCAGATCGCCGGAAAAGGCCCCAAGATCGGATCTCATGAGTACAGAAGGTTGCGGCGGTGGAAAAGTGGTTTGGTGGCTCCCTGGATGTTTTCAAGGTATAAGAGTATATATAGGCGAAAGAAGTAGGTCGGTGGAGCTACGAGGGACCCACGAGGGTGGGGGACGTGCCTACCCCGCTGGGCGCGCCCTCCTGCCTCGTGGCCGCCTCGTTGCATCTCTGACTTCCACTCCAAGTCTCCTGGATTGCGTTTGTTCCAAGAAAGATCCTCACGGAGGTTTCGTTCCGTTTGGATTCCGTTTATTATTCCTTTTCTGCGGAACACTGAAATAGGCAAAAACAACAATTTGCACTGGGCCTTCGGTTAACAAGTTAGTCCCAAAAATAATATAAAAGAGTATATTAAAGCCCATTAAACATCAAATATAGATAATATAATAGCATGGAACAATAAAAAAATTTAGATACCTTGGAGACGTATCATCCACCCTTGGGGTTGAGGGTTTGTACCAGTAACTATGTGTTTAATCTCTCTCTCTCTCTCTCGTGTTCTTGAGATGTCACGATCTTGATGTATCACGAGCTTTATTAATATAGTCGGATCATATGGTGTTTTCCCCTCTCGATCTTGTTGTGATGAATTGAGTTTTTCCCTTTGAGATTTCGTTGTTATCGGATTGAATACTTTTATGGATTTGAGAACACTTGATATATGTCTTGCAATTGAGTACTCGTGGTGATAATAGGGTATCATATTGATTCACTTGATATATGTTTTGGCACTGAACTCACGGATTCCCGAGGTGACATTGGGGTAATCTATGCATAGGGGTTGATGCACGTTCTTGTCTTTGTTTCTCCGGTAGAAATCTTGGGACACTCTTTGAAGTTCTTTTTGTTGGATTGAATATTATGAATCTGAATTTGCTTTCGTGTTATTTTAGTACGAACTCTTGGTTAGATCAATCGGAAAGAATAGCTTCGTGTTATTTTAGTACGAAATCTAGGATAGATTAATCAGAAAGAATAGCTTTGAGGTGGTTTAGTACCTATCGGGGATATACCCCGCGGCATGACCCGGCCGAAAGTATGACCCGGCCGGACTTGGTGACTCACTGGTGACTCGCCCTGACTTGATGACCCACTAAGTGACCCGCCCGGATCTCTCCACTCACTGATGACCCGGCAGAGCCAGGTGACTCGTTGGTGACCCGGCCGGTGGGTTAGAGGAGCGACAAGACCCGGTGGCCCAACATGCGGTTCATGGAAGACCGACTCGTGTTATGGTGGGCCAGCTTAAGATGAAAGGAATATTCTCCTACAAAGGAAGCAAGACTAGGACTCCACTTGTAATAGAGTAATCCTAATCCTATTAGGATTAGTCATGTAACCTGCCCCTTCAACTTGTATAAGGAGAGGCAGGGCTCCCCAAGAGGGACAAGTTTCATAAGTTAGGGTTAGACAAACAAGTCTATAGCTCTCGAGTTAGAACACCCATGTAATCGTGATCATCATTATCAATATCAATGAAGCAGGATGTAGGTTTTTACCTCCACCGCGGGGGGCCGAACTTGGGTAAAACCTTGCGTCTCTCGATTCTGATCAACCCCTCTCGAGCTACCACATAGATGCGTTGGCCTCACGACTAAGTCCTCACACTAGGACATCTACCGTGACAATTCCATGACAGTTGGCGCCCACCGTGGGGCTAGCGCATGGTGGTGTTGAGTTCTTGGAGGGATCTCTTCAGGGATCGAGAAGTTCGCAAATTTTTGGATGAAGAAGAGCTGTTCCGGAAGGATTTAGATTATCTCAAGGGTGAGCAGTGAGATCTAATACCCGTCCGAAATTCAAAGAAAAATTAGGGTTGCGGTTTTTTGTCTGCCACCGTCCTGCGATTTGCTCGACTGTCACCAAGATCAAAGGCCACGCTGCAGCTATACGTTTTAAGGAGACCTCCTATTACGATATTCATTGACCGCATCAAAAAGAAGAAGAAAAGGAAAGAAGAGTGTGACAAAGGACTCGACAGGACTCAACCGACCAAGACCCGGATTCTGCTCCGTGGTGAGCCGCCATCATTGCCGGCCGCTCCCGCCGGGCCAAGTCACTTTTGTTCTAAGCCGCCTCTGCCAAGATCCGCTGAATTCATCTACTGCTCAAGTACATGTACAATCAGAGATTGATTTTGATTATGATATGAAGACCAAGTCAAACACAGGAACGGAGCCGGCCACAACCCGGATTGGCCTGACCCTGTTTCTGCTTCCAAGAAGCTGCTACCGCTCCGGCCTTAAGCCGGCGCCCCCAAGCTGCCATCTCCGAGCCGCTTCCACATCGTCAAATCACCAAGTTGCCGGCCCCGCACCGCCGAGCCGCCGCTCTGTGCAATGAGCCGTTTTCAAACTGCTGCGCCCTCTGCCGTTACACTCCCGCGCCTGGCCTGCCGCAGCCTTGCCCTGCATCTGAGCAACCTTGCCGCCAAGTCACCGTGGCCGGGCCTCGTTAACCTTGCGAGCCGGCTTACTGTCTCCGCTGGCGCTATCCTTGCCGCTCCAGACTGTCACCGTTTCCGCCTCTGCACATCTCCGCGATGAGCCGCCCGGTTACACGGCCGCCGCCGATCTGAGCAGTCCCCGCGCTGAACCAAGCTGCTGCTGCGGTCGATGTCCTGAGTCGCCGTCCGTTGAACTGCCCGGGCTACTCGCCTGCTGATTCGCTGCTCCACTTTTGGTGTGAGCCGCCTTCACATGGGCCTCGCGGTGAGTCGCCGACCTCCGCCGGCGTGCCTCTCTGACGAGCCGCTAACCCGCTACCGCGGACCTGCCTTCGCCATCTGTCGAGTTGCTTCTGCGGCCGTCGTGGCCGCGACCCCGCTTCCCCTCGTGGCAAGCCGACCATGCACCATTGTGCTTTGACCCCGCTGCCTCGTGCCTCCTCCTCATTATCACGCTTGAGTCGCCGTCACTGGCCTCTCGCGTTGTTGTGAAATACATAGTCTGCAGGAGAAGCCAATCAAACCTAATCATCAAATATTACTTTCCACTAGTATTCCTTGTGGTCACATGAAGACTAAAGTCAATGCATCTACCGAGCACTACCTTTGCTCTTTGCTCTTGAGCAGCTACTGTTTCAATCATATCGGCCTGCCCTCACGTGAGCTCGCCCTGTGGCTCTCCGCCGGCATTGTTTCTACTGTGGGTCGCCATGGGCAAGTCACCTCCGCCTTGAAAACGCCTGCGTGGCTTCACCCGCCATGACATTACTTCAAGTCACCATTGACTCCGTGTCAGAACTGAAGTGGCCGCGTTGAACCACTCTTATCGCGCGTCGAGCCGCCCTATTGTGTTTGATCCACCAATTGCCGCCTCTAAGTCGCCCCGGGACTCCTTCCGAGCCGCTTCGACAACCTCAAGTAGCCACTGCATGTTCAGTTCGCCGCTGCACTTTCTGCTGTCGCTACGGTTATGGCTTACAGCCTCGCCACTCCAAGTTGCTGTAACCCGCAGCCCGCGCTTACTGAGCCGCCGCGGTCTGCTTTGAGCCGAATTCTCCCCTGCTGCAGACAAAGGAGACTTAAGAATATTTTAATTAAAGAGAGTCAGCAGACTAGTCAGTTTAAAGGATGAGCTTAGATCAGTAATGAAGGATTTTGAAGGAATGAAAGAAGAATTGTCAACAGATGAGGTTGAACCATGGAGGATATATCTGCTGATTACAAGAGAGATGCGAGCACAAAATATGGGTTTGCCAAAGGAGACTCATTCACCCCATGTGAAACATCAGACTATATAATAGCAGTATTAATCAATCAAGAAACAGTTGATACGTGCAGACAAACGTGCATGGTACTGCTCGCTAGTTGCACAACCAATCAAAAACCCAGGACCGTTATTCATTACAAAGGTGTCATAAAGGGGCATGCGCCAACATTATTTTTGGCACTAACGCTTGTCCATGCCTTACTGCTCGATGAATATGTGTGCAAATCGCCGCCCCCGCTACATCAACACATGCGACTGACTCGTCGTCTGCGCCTGCGGCTAAACCGTTTCCAGCGCTGCGGGCGACTCTCCCGTCCGCGCCGGCTTGTAACGCCACGACCGACTCGGCCACGATTGATTTCAGCTTCACCGTGGTCATCATCAATTCCGCGGTGGATAATTTCTGGCCTCACAAATCAGGTGAAATCCATCCAGTATGTTTTTATATTGTATATTGCTTTCTTTAAAAGAGCAATTACTCCGGCTTGCAAGTTCTCTAATGCAGGACAAGTTATCTACTGCGAAAGGGACTATTGTATCACTGAGCTATTGAAAGACTTATACCGGTTTATATCACGATAAAAAATGGAGAATCTCAAGCCAACTCCTCGAGTCATCTTAAGACTCGGGGTCTACATGGTATGACTCAGTAAATCTTGCCAGTTTCAGCATATTCAAGAACCCCAGGATGTTGGAGGGAAAGATAACCCGGTTTCGGAGGCTACTGCCATATTGATGAAAATTGAAAGGCCATCAGAAAGAAGATTCCGGCTCAACATCCGGTTCAAGAGAAATCTGTCTCTCACTGAAGCTCTCAATATCCGGTTTAAAATTCCGGCTCAAGAAGAATTTATCTCTTGCAAAGTCCGAGTTCTCAGAAAAAATTAAAGGTTGCCAAAGAGAACTTGCTGCTATGATGCACGGTTCAAACATGGGTATCCTGCCTTATGGGCTTATCTTGGTCACTTGGGGGCTTCCTGCTCATCGAGCATAGCTTTGAATATCCCTCTTGATCGGCTCAATGCCACGCTTGTCAGTATGTCACTTGGGGGCTTCCTGTTCAAACATAGGCGTATTCGACCAAAGAGAACATAGGTTACTACCCTCTTGACTAGGTTTGTTCAAACATAGGCGTATTCGACCAAAGAGAACATAACCTTCCCGGGTCATCCTACCTGTAGCCAGCTGCTTCAACTCCATCAGGTAATCCTGATTGACCCACCAAACTCTTAACGATCAGTCTTTACGTCGTATTCGACCAAGATCTGAGCTCGTTATTGTTAAAACATTAGTTTGTCACGTGAGAGCACGACTTACAGATAGTCAGGATAGATCCAGGCTTCATAAGCCGCCTTTCTTGAAACTTGGATAAATCGGCCCGTGATGTATGCTGTTACTCTGACCCCGCGTACTCCTAATAAGTCTATAAAGCAAGACCTGACTTTATCTGGGTTCAACTATCGATTGGGTATTGTGAGTCAGGCCCACGGATAGCACGTACCTTCCAATGGCTTCGGGTTTCTTCGAAGAATACACTTTGGTTTGGCGGCTTTCAAAAGCCTCGAATTTTTTTGCTTTCTTTTATTTATATGATTTTTTTTCCATTTGGTTTTTTCACATTGGGACAAGCTGCCCTATTTATGTCTCATATTTGAAGCATCTTCGGGTCTTTGCAACCCGCCAGGATGGCAGACTCTAAGTCGCCAGTATATGATAATAGCCCAACTTGGCTGGATTTTCATGATGATATTGAATAATTGAGGTTTTCATACCGGATTATATTATTCAACTCTTGAATAGCCAACATGGCTGGATTTTTATTATGGTTATCAATAACCAATACTATGATTGAAGTTTTCAAAGTTGGTTCAGCATAATGGCTATTATTTTTATCAATGGATATAATTTATTCTACAATGGAAGGAATAGTCCCGAGTCGCTGCAGGCTTACGACCCGGCACTTGGGGGCTACATTATTCAAGTTGAGATTACATCAAATATGCAAGTCCCATGTCACTGCCAGCATGCACCATGGCACTTGGGGGCTAATGCAAAGTCATTTTTTGCTCACCTTATTGAAGACCCGACTCAACACATTGTAATGAGCCGGCCCTGGGGGGCTACCAATTGCTCATGTCAACAATTCAAGGTACACAAGTCTTAAATCCGTTGTATTGAAAGGTCCACTACTCAGTTGGAAGAGTACAAAGCTCTTAACCTTATGGACGTGGGTTCGAGCCCCATGGAGAGGATTATATCATATGATATTATTTTCAATGAAGTATATATAAAGTCCCAGCTCAGTATTATCTTACTAAGCCGACCCTTGGGGGCTACACGCTGCAGTTCAAATCTACATGATCAATCTACAAAGTCCCTGCTCATTATTGCTTAATGACCCAGCCCTTGGGGGCTACATTGGTTGAAGTTTTTATGGGCATCCGGCAATTACAAGTCCCAGGTTGCTGCAAGCATGACAACCCGACACTTGGGAGCTACATATATGGAGTATTTAGTCTTTACTAGTGAATGAGATGAACAACATGGATTTTTCAAAGTGGCAGTATTTATATTGAAGCAAGTCTTAAGTCATCACTTTGTTATGCTCAAGACTTGGGACTTACAAGTAATATGGATATAAGGGAGAAAAATCTTCAAATTCTCAGTTTTAAGCAAAACAGATTGACCCGGTGTTTGCAACAATTATGCCCCGGCGTCGGCAACAATTATGACTCGACATCATCTGTTTATAACCTGGCGATTTTGGTAATCATAAATAGGCAAGATCTACATCTTCAAGCCGGCTGAAAATCAGATGAGTATTTCAATACCAATATTTTTAAGCATTGGGACCTGAATCAAATGAATTATTCTGTGGGAAACCAATATGAGCAAATTGATTATGAAGCTGGTCTATTAACCCAGATTTTCCAGGAGAAGAGAATGACAAGGACTTAAGGATGATCAGGTACCAGTTCAGAAAAACTTTTAACCCGGAGCAGAACCTGCCTGTTTTGTTCTTGTGTTTATTTTGCAGGATCAGTTTAACATGGATAAATCCAAAATTAAACTAGGGGCTAATGTCAGGGATATACCCCGCGGCATGACCGGCCGGAAGTATGACCCGACCGGACTTGGCGACTCACTGGTGACCCGCCCTGACTTGACGACTCACTAAGTGACCCGCCCGGATCTCTCCACTCACTGATGACCCGGTCGAGCCAGGTGACTCATTGGTGACCCAGCCGACGGGTCATAGGAGCGACAAGACCCGGTGGCCCAACAAGCGGTTCATGGAAGGTCGGCTCGTGTTATGGTGGGCCGGCTTAAGATGAAAGGAATATTCTCCTACAAAGGAAGCAAGACTAGGACTCCACTTGTAATAGAGTAATCCTAATCCTATTAGGATTAGTCATGTAACCCGCCCCTTCAACTTATATAAGGAGGGGCAAGGCTCCCCAAGAGGGACAAGTTTCATAAGTTAGGGTTAGACAAACAAGTCTATAGCTCTCGAGTTAGAACACTCGTGTAATCGTGATCATCATTATCAATATCAATGAAACAGGATGTAATATTTTACCTCCACCGTGAGGGGCCGAACCTGGGTAAAACCTCGCGTCTCTCGATTCCGATCAACCCCTCTCAAGCTACCACATAGATGTGTTGGCCTCACGACTAAGTCCTCACACTAGGACATCTGCCGTGACAATTCCATGACAGTACCCTACAAACAATTCCGTCTTATGTTCTCCGCTAGATAGGAACTTTGGAGTGATTCTTCGTTGCATGTTGAGGGATGGTTATATGATCCAATTATATTAGCATTGTTGAGAGGTTGCACTAGTGAAAGTACGGAACCTAGGCCTCATTTTAAAGCATTGCAATACCGGTTTTGTGCTTGTTTACTATTTGCTACCTTGCTATTTTATTTATTCAGATTATAAAAATATATTTCTACCATCCATATTACATTTTTATCACCATCTCTTCGCCGAACTAGTGCACCTATACAATTTGCCATTGTATTGGGTGTTTTGTGGACACAAGAGATTTCTTGTATTTGGTTGGAGGGTTGTTTGCGAGAGACCATCTTCATCCTACACCTCCCACAGATTGATAAACCTTAGGTCATCCACTTGAGGGAAAATTGCTACTGTCCTACAAAACTCTGTGCTTGGAGGCCCAACATGAGTCTACAAGAATAAAGTTGCATAGTAGACATAATAAAGCTTCAGAAATCACCTTCAAGTATCTACCACGAGTGATTGGCATTGGTTGACGAACCATTGTCAAGGAGAATAGCATGAAGAGAGTTTATCTTCCGTGTTAAGTCACAACCCCTCCAACCAGACATAGTCCTTGTGCAGAAGGACGAACTGGTCGAACAAATACCCTGTCGCCATCGAGCATCACTGGTTACCTCTACTGCCCATGTTTACATTCGATATGTTTTCCTTCATGTGATTTGTCTCGATGCATGGTTTAGTTCTCATTTGGTACTTTGTTTTAGCTCTATGTAGTTTGTTTTTCATTCGCTCTGCTGCTGGGTGATGACCCACAAGTATAGGGGATCAATTGTATCTCTTTTCGATAAGTAAGAGTGTCAAACCCAATGAGAAGTAGAAGGAAATGACAAGCAATTTTCAACAAGGTAATGTTTGCAAGTGCTGAAATTGTAAGTAACAGAGTAGTTTGATAGCAAGATAATTTGTAAGGAGCAAGTAATGATAATTGTAGCAAAAGTGCAGCAAGATAGCCCAATCCTTTTGAGGCAAAGGACAGGCCAAAACAATCTCTTATAGTAAGCAAAGCGTTCTTGAGGGTACACGGGAATTTCATCTAGTCACTTTCATCATGTTGGTTCGATTCGTGTTCGCTACTTTGATAATTTGATATGTGGGTGGACCGTTTCTTAGGTGTTTTTCTTACTTGAACAAACATCATACTTATGATTAACCCCCTCGCAAGCATCCGCAACTATGAGAAAAGTATTAAGAATAAATTCTAACCATAGCATTAAACTTTTGGATCCAATTGGTGCCTTACGGAATAGCGCATAAACTAGGGTTTAAGCTTCTGTCACTCTCACAACCCATCGTCTAATAACTACTCCACAATGCATTCCCTTAGGCCCAAATATGGTGAAGTGTCATGTTGTCGACATTCACATGACAGCACTAAGGGAATCAGAACATACATACTATCAAAATATCGAACACATATCAAGTTCACATGATTACTTGCAACGTGATTTCTCTCGTGACCTCAAGAACAAAAGTAACTACTCACAAATGATAATAATGCTCAAGATTAGAGGGGTATTAAATAGCATATTGGATCTGAACATATAATCTTCCACCAAATAAACCATATAGTAATCAACTACAAGATGTAATCAACACTACTAGTCACCCACAAGCACCAATCTATAGTTCTGGCACAAAGATTGAACACAAGAGATGAACTAGAGTTTGAGATGAGATGGTGTTGTTGAAGATGTTGATGGAGATTTACTTCCCCAAGATGGGAGAGTTGTTGGTGATGATGATGACGATGATTTCCCCCTCCGGGAGGGAAGTTCCCCTGGCGGAATTGCTCCACCGGAGGGCAAAAGTGCTCCTACCCAAGTTCCGCCTCGAGACGGTGGTGCTCCGTCCCAAAAGTCCTCTCCTTATTTTTTCTAGGTCAAGATGACTTATATATTGGAATATGGGCACCGGAGGTGGCCTGGATGAGCCCAACCCACAAGGGCGCGCCTGGGGGCCCAGGCGCACCCTGGTGTCTTGTGCTCACCAGGATGGCACCCTCCGGTACTTATTTGATCCAATATTCCTCATATATTCCATAAAAAATCTCCATAAAGTTTCACGTTGTTTGGAGTTGTGCATTATAGGTAGCATGACGTAGGTTTTCTAGGTCCAGATTTCCAGCTACCGGAATTCTCCCTCTTTGTGTATACCTTGCATATTATGAGAGAAAAGGCATTATAATTACTCCAAAGAGAATTATTATGCATAAAAATATCATAAATAACAGTAGGAAAACATGATGCAAAATGGATGTATCAACTCCCCCAAGCTTAGACCTGACTTGTCCTCAAGCGAAAACCGAAATCGATAAACATGTCCACATGCTTAGAGAGAGAGGTATCGATAAAAACAAAATACGGACATAGAAGCATCATGTAGATTATTATAACAGCAACAAATTTAAACATAAGACTCTTATCATAGAAGTTTTATCATATACTTCTCATGAATAAGTGACAATTCATCACACCATCGAAGTATAAAGCAAAAACTCTATTAGAAACCAACAAACTATGTTCTCAGTTAACTTTGCAACTGCAATTCATCATGTTTTCAAGAAGGGTCAAGTATCGGAGCCTTTAGGCAAGTCCACATACTCAACCATCATATAGTCTTCTATGATTGCTAACATTCACCGCATACACATGAGCAAAACATTTCAACCGCACACATAGAAAGATAGGGGCTTATAGTTTCGCCTCCCAACGTATTCACCTCAAGGGTGATGTCAACAATAATAACTCATGCCACCCATATTCAACTGGACATATGTGCCTAGATCTTTCCTCACAACATGATGCTTGCCAAAGGAGAAAAATAAAAGGGAATAGAGAGAAAACTTTGACTCTTGCATAGAGTAAATACATAAAATTAAAAGACAGGCCCTTCGCAGAGGGAAGCAGAGGTTGCCATGCGCTTATTTGTTTGTATGCTCAACCCCTTTGTGCAAAAGAACGTCACATTGTATTGCCCCTTGTGATGGCAACCTTTATTATGCAGCCTGTCGCTCTTATTCTTCACCATCAAAAGTTCGTACAACGCTCAATTTTCTCTTACACTAAATGATCTCACACTTTTAGAAGCAATTTTATTGGCTTTTTGCACTGATGACAACTTACTTGAGGGATCTTGCTCAATCCCTAGGTAGGTATGGTGGACTCTTGAAAATAAGATTTGGGTTTAAGGGTTTTTGGATGCACAAGTAGTATCTCTACTTAGTGCGGAAATTTTGGCTGGCAAAGATAGGGGGCAAGCACCACATGATGAAGGTTCTATGACAATATAACTTCTATGTGAATATGAAAAAAACATAAATCATTATGTTGTCTTCCTTTTCCAATGTCAACAATTTTGGCATATAATATTTTGATGGGGGCTCACAATCACAAAAGATTTCTAGGATAGTGTATTTGTATGTGAATCTTCTCTTCCCTTATTAATTCTTTCATGAATTGCATCACTGACCAATGCTATGTTTGTCAATGTCTAATAAAATTTCCTACTTATACTTTTCCTTATCTGGTGTGATACGTCTCCAACATATCTATAATTTTTGATTGTTTCATGCTGTTATATTATCAATCTTGGATGTTTTATAATCATTTTTTGGTACTAACCTATTGACATAGTGCCAAGTGCCAGTTCCTGTTTTTTACATCGCGGAAAATCAATATCAGACGGAGTCCAAATACCACGAAACTTTACGGAGAATTTTTATGGACCATAAGGAACAAGTTGGGCCCTGGTTGCACCTGGGGGGAGTTCCGAGGAGGGGACAACCCACCAGGGCGCGCCAGGAGGCCCAGGCGCGCCCTGGTGGGTCGTGCCCACCTCGGGTGCCCCAGACCGTCTATTTGATCTATAAATACCCAAATATTCCCCAAACCCTAGGGGAGTCGATGAAATATTCATCGAGCGCCGCAGAGTCCAGAACTACCAGATCCAATCTAGACACCATCACGGAGGGGTTCACCACTTCCATTGGTGCCTCTCCGATGATGCGTGAGTAGTTCTTTGTAGACCTTCGGGTCCGTATTTAGTAGCTAGATGGCTTCATCTCTCTCTCTCTCTATTGATTCTCAATACAATGGTCTCTTGGAGATCCATACGATGTAACTCTTTTGCGGTGTGTTTGTTGGGATCGATGAACTTTGAGTTTATGATCAGATCTATCTTTTTATATCCATGAAAGTATTTGAGTTTCTTTGATCTATTTTATGCATGATCTCTTACAGCCTCGTATTTCTTCTCTGATATTTGGGTTTTGTTTGGCTAACTTTAGCTATTTATCTTGCAATGGGAAGAGGTGCCCGGTAGTGGGTTCAATCTTACAGTGCTTGATCCCAGTGATAGAAAGGGAACCGACACGTATGTATCGTTGCTACTAAGGAGAAAAAGATGGGATCTATATCTACCGCCAGAGATAAACAGATCTCGTCTACATCATGTCATCGTTCTTATTGCATTACTCTGTTTCTTTATGAACTTAATACACTAGATGCATGCTGGATAGCGGTCGATGTGTGGAGTAATAGTAGTAGATGCAGGCAGGAGTCGGTCTAATAATCTTGGACGTGATGCCTATGTAATGATCATTGCCTGGATATCGTCATAATTATTTTAGGTTCTATCAATTGCCCAACAGTAATTTGTTCACCCACCGTTTTCTATTTTTCTCGAGAGAAGCCACTAGTGAAACCTACGGCCCCCGGGTCTTCTTTCTCATATATTTGCCCTTACGATCTATTTTTCTCTTGCTTTTATTTTCAGATCTATTAAACCAAAAACCCAAAAATACTTTGTTGCACTTTATTTTATTTGCGATCTATTTATTCAATCTATTACAACTTTCTCCCGTTCACGCACCATTACTGGCGCCGTTACCCAAAAGGGATTGATAACCCCTTTAACACGTCGGGTTGTGAGGTGTTGTTATTTGTGTGCAGGGGCTGTTTATGTTGTGTTGCTTGGTTCTCCTACTGGTTCGATAACCGTGGTTTCATATTTGAGGGAAATATCTACGGCTGCTGTGCTGCATCATCCCTTCCTCTTTTTGGAAAAAACCGACGTAGCTTCAAGCGACATCAAAAGGAATTTCTGGTGCCGTTGTCGGGGAGGATCTTCATCAGAACCAGGTTCCTAATCACAAATCTCATCTCCTTGCAATTTACATTATTTTCCATTTGCCTCTCGTTTTCCTCTCCCCCACTTCAATTTTTTTTCCATTTTATTCGCCTCTCTTTTCCGTTCGCGGTTTTCTTGTCGAATCTGTTTTGTGTGCAATCTTGTTTGCCGTAATGGATAATTCCTCCTCTCTTGCTTGAACTCCCAAGAATGAGGTTCTCAGCTTTAAAAAAAGGGAGTAGAAAGTTTAAAAGATGCTTGGTATAGAATTTGCAATGCTCATAATAGATCTATCCGTAAGCAATCTACCATTGTGCTTCTGCGTTGTTTTTATGTTGGCATCACCACTTGGTATAGATTCAGCCTTCATACGATTACCGGTGGAAATTTTTTAATGACTCCTCCTTTTGATGCTCTTAATGCTATGGGAAATTTAGTGGGCTCACCACCTCTTATGGTTAATGAAACAATTTTGACTCTTGAGCATGTTATGGAAAGACTAGATGCTATCGAAAAGAAAATGCTCACTGCAGATCATATGGAAATTATACATAAAAAGATGCATAATTTTGCTACTAATCTTGGGTCAAAAGCGGGCGATATTTTTAAGTTGTTAAAAGAGAGGGGTACCTTAATCCATGAAAGAATAGAAGAAAGTCTGTCTTGGATCGATAAATTAGAAGAAATCTTTAGTAACCTAAGCATGACTTTTACTACCACTAAAATTATTAAGGAAACTCCCGTAAAGAGTAGGAGATCCAGAAACAAGGGTACAACCTCTAGTGATAGCAATAAAGGAGATCCTAAGATGATTAGTATCCACCCTGATTTTGTTGAAGTGATAAGAGATCCTTTCTGCAAGAATGAGATCTTCGAATTTATTCCTAGGAGTGTTGTTATTGAAAATCTTTATGCTAAATCTTTGAAGGATTCTAAGTGTTTGATTGAAGAGTTGAACAAGGATGACAAAACTTAGATCCTTGCTTTATGCCTAGCTAAGGGCGTAAAACTATAGCGCTTGTTGGGAGGCAACCCAATGAATAAAATTTATTTTTGCTTTTTGCTTCCTATTCTTGAGTGTTAGCACAATTATGCTACTATTATGATTGCGTTTTTTATGTTTTAATTAGTGTTTGTGCCAAGTAAAGCCTTTAGGATCTTCTTGGGAAATAGTTGTTTGATCTTGCTGAAAAAACAAAAACTTTTACGCTCACAAAATTAATTTTCATTTTTTTACCAGAGAGCGATAAAATACCCATTCCACTTGTAGTAGATCAGTATACTAATTTCTTAGGTCGTCCTATTGTTTCAAAAAATTTGGAGTTACAGAAGTATTCGAAATAGTCAGATTGCTACAAACTGTTCTGTTTTGACAGATTCCGTTTTCTTTGTGTTGTGTGCTTATTTTGATGGATCTATAGTTTTCTTTGTTGATTTTTTGCCATAGAAAAGTTGGAATACAGTAGATATAATACAAAAGCAAAATATTAATTGGTTTGATACAACACTTATAGTAGTAGTTTATTATTCTTATACTAACGGATCTCACGAAGGCTTTGTTGAGTTTTGTGTGATTGAAGTTTTCAAGTTTTGGGTTATCTCACGATGGATGAAGGAAGGATGTAAGAGCCTAAGCTTGGGGATGCCCCGACATCGCAAACTATTTTCCAAGAATGAGCAACCAACTAAGCTTGGGGATGCCCTCGAGTGGCATCCCCGCTTTCTTCCAACAACTATCGGTATTTTACTCGAGACTATATTTTTATTCGTCACGTGATATGTGTTTTACTTGGAGCGTCTTGTATGATATGTGTCTTTGCTTGTTTTATTTTGTATTTTAAGTCATCAATCCTTGCTGGACACACCTATTTGAGAGAGCCAAAATTATGCCATGACTTGTTAGAATTGCTCTCTATGCTTCACTTAAATTTTTTATGAGCAATGGACTTGCTCTAGTGCTCCACTTATATCTTTTTGAGCATGGTGTGCTTTGTTATTTTTGAAGAAATGCTCTCTTGCTTCACTTAGATTTATTTGAGAGTTAGTAAAACTTTGAATAAATTCTCTCTTGCTTCACTTAAATTATTTTGAGAGAAAGAAATATTATGCTCATGATCTTCACTTATATTTGTTTGAGCTTATGAAAAGCAACACATGAATTAGTCCAAAAGTGATAAATATCCAAGAAGGATGAAGGAAAGAAAAATATCATGAAGATCATTGGGCAAAATAAACTTGATTCTTAGTAATAGTTTTGAGATATGATGATGTGATATGTGAGTTATGTTGATGAGTAATTATGCTCTTGTAGGAATATTGGTGTTAAGGTTTGTGATTCCCGAAGCATGCACGTATAGTCTCTCGTTATGCTATGATGTTGGAGCATGATTTATTTTTGATTGTCTTCCTTATGAGTGGCGGTCGGGGACGAGCGATGGTCTTTTCCTACCAATCTATCCCCCTAGGGGCATGCGTAGTAGTACTTTGCTTCGAGGGCTAATAAACTTTTGCAATAAGTATATGAGTTCTTTATGACTAATGTGAGTCCATGGATTATACGCACCTTACCTTTTCGCAATTTGCTAGCCTCTACGGTACCGTGCATTGCCCCTTCTCACATTGAGACATGGTGCAAACTTCGTAGGTGCATCCAAACCCCGTGATATGATACACTCTATCACACATAAGCCTCATTATATCTTCCTCAAAACAGCCACCATACCTGCATATTATGGCTTTTCCATGGCCATTCTGAGATATATTGCCATGCAACTTCCACTGCTTCCATTTGATGACTTGAGCATTTATTGTCATATTGCTTTGCATGATCATATAGCTGACATAGTGTTTGTGGCTCAGCCACCGTTCATCATTTTTCATACATGTTATGCTAGATCATTGAGGCATTTATATAGAGTCATATTTTGTCATAGGTATTGAGTTGTAATTTTTATTTTTATTTTGAGTTATAAGTAAATAGAAGTGTGATGATCATTATTCATTTTTAGAGCAGTGCCCAGTAAGGAAAGGATGATGCAGACTATGATTCCCCCACAAGTCGGGATGAGGCTCCGGACAATGAGAGAAAAATAAAAAAAGAAAAAAAAGAAAAGAAAAAAATAAAGAAAAAGAAAAAAAGAAAGAAAAAAGAAAGAAATAAATAATAATAAACAAAGAGAGAAGGGGCATTGCTAGTATCCTTTACCACACTTGTGCTTCAAAGTAGCACCATGTTATTCATATGGAGAGTCTCCTATGTTGTCACTTTCATATACTAGTGGGAATTTTTCATTATAAGATTAGATGCAAAACCACTTAGTTTTCATATTGAGCTTTCATACACTTATAGCTCTTAGTGCATTCGTTGCATGGAAATCCCTACTCCTCACGTTGATATCGATTGATGGGCATCTCCATAGCCCGTTGGTTAGCCACATCGATGTGAGACTTTCTTACTTTTTTTGTCTTCTCTATTTACCCCTATTATCATACTCTATTCCACCCATAGTGCTATATCCATGGCTTGCGCTCATGTATTGCGTGAGAGTTGAAAAAGCTGAAGCGCATTAAAAAGTACGAACCAATTACTCGGCTTGTCATCGGGGTCGTGCATGATAAATACTCTGTGTTAAGAAGACACAACATGACAAGACTATATGATTTTGTCAGGATAACTTATTTTAGCGTTGATATTTTGAAAGACATGGTTGCTTGTTGATATGCTTGAGTATCTAAATTATTATGTCAACACTAGACTATTGCTTTGAATCACATAAAAGTCCAATTGTCCATGCTATAAATAAAAGAATATGATATGATAGGTTAAACAACACTCCACATCAAAAATTCTGTTTTATCACTTACCTACTCGAGGACGAGTAGGAGTTAAGCTTGGGGATGCTGATATGTCTCCAACGTATCTATAATTTTTGATTGTTTCATGCTGTTATATTATCAATCTTGGATGTTTTATAATCATTTTATAGTCATTTTATATCATTTTTGGTACTAACCTATTGACATAGTGCCAAGTGCCAGTTCCTGTTTTTCCATGTTTTTTACATCGCAAAAAATCAATATCAGACAGAGTCCAAATGCCACGAAACTTTACGGATCTTTTTGTATGGACCAGAAGGAAAAATTTGGGCCCTGGTTGCACCTGGTGGGAGTCCCGAGGAGGGGACAACCCACCAGGGCGTGCCAGGAGGCCCATGCGCTCCCTGGTGGGTTGTGCCCACCTAGGGTGCCCTCGGACCACCTCTTAGCTCTATAAATACCCAAATATTCCCAAAACCCTTGGGGAGTCGACAAAATATTCATCCAGCCGCCGTAGAGTCCAGAACCACCAGATCCAATCTAGACACCATCACGGAGGGGTTCACCACTTCCATTGGTGCCTCTCCGATGATGCGTGGGTAGTTCTTTGTAGACCTTCAGGTCCGTAGTTAGTAGCTAGATGGATTCATCTCCCTCTCTTGATTCTCAATACAATGGTCTCTTGGTGATCCATGTGATGTAACTCTTTTGCGTGTGTTTGTTGGGATCGATGAACTTTGAGTTTATGATCAGATCTATCTTTTTATAACCATGAAAGTATTTGAGTTTATTTGATCTCTTTTATGCATGATCTCTTATAGCCTTGTATTTCTTCTCCGATATTTTGGTTTTGGTTGGCCAACTTGATCTATTTATCTTGCAATGGGAAGAGGTGCCCGATAGTGGGTTTGATCTTACGGTGCTTGATCACAGTGACAGAAAGGGAACCGACATGTATGTATCGTTGCTACTAAGGATAAAAAGATGGGATCTATATCTACTGCCATAGATAAACGGATCTTGTCTACATCCTGTTATCGTTCTTATTGCATTACTCCGGTTCTCCATGAACTTAATACACTAGATGCATGCTGGATAGCAGTCGATGTGTGGAGCAATAGTAGTAGATGCAGGCAGGAGTCGGTCGACTAATCTTGGACATGATGCCTATGTAATGATCATTGCCTGGATATCGTCATAATTATTTGAGGTTCTATCAATTTCCCAACAGTAATTTGTTCACTCACTGTTTGCTATTTTTCTCGAGAGAAGCCACTAGTGAAACCTACGGCCCCGGGTCTTCTTTCTCATATATTTGCCCTTGCGATCTATTTTTCTCTTGCTTTTATTTTCAGATCTATTAAACCAAAAACCCAAAAATACTTTGCTGCACTTTATTTTATTTACGATCTATTTATTCATTCTATTACAACTTTCTCCCGTTCACGCACCATTTCTGGCGCCGTTACCCGAGAGGGATTGACAACCCCTTTAACACGTCGGGTTGCGAGGTGTTGTTATTTGTGTGCAGGGGCTGTTTATGTTGTGTTTCTTTGTTCTCCTACTGGTTCAATAACCTTGGTTTCATATCTGAGGGAAATATCTACCGCCGATGTGCTGCATCATCCCTTCATCTTTGGGGAAAAAACCGACATAGCTTCAAGCGACATCATGGTGTCGTCACCTACCATAAGATTAGCATATGATCTTTTAACTTATTTATTTCCTTTCTTTTTATTTGCAAAATGAAAGTAAAGAAAACAAAAACTCAAACTAAACTTTATTATATATCTCGCACATGATTTCAAGGATAGATCACTAAGCATACTCTTAAAAATAAAGGATCGAACTAAACTTTTATTCATCTAAAGCAAAAGATTGAACTAAAATAAGTAAAGGCAAAAGATAGTGGGGATGTGAAAGTGCAACTATCCCTAGGTGGTTTTGGTAATTTATAACAACATATAGCTCATTGAGCTAATGCTATTCCAAGATGATTATTTCAGGAAAGCTCAATGATTGGCATGGCATGGATGTGAAAGTGGAACCCTCAAAATGCTAAGGGCAAAGGATTGGCTCAAGCTCAAAAGCTCAAGACTCTTCATTTTATATTTTAGTGATCCAAGATCACATTGAGTCTTTAGGAAAAGCCAATACTATCAAGGAGGGATGAGGTGTTGCTTAATGAGCCTCTTGCTTCATGTGCTTAATGATATGCTCCAAAAACCCTCAACTACTTTCCCATATCCACATATGACCTAAACCCTAAGCCAAACTCGGTCCTACCGATTCTTCCTATCCGGCGCCACCGAGTTTCATTTGTCATAAGCCACTGCCAAACCCTAGCAATTCGGTCCTACCGATAAGGATCTCGGTCTCATCGAGATGGGGTTGCAAACTCTCTGTTTCCCTTTTGTAACTTTTCGGTCTCACCGAAAGAGCGAATCGATCCCACCGAGATTGCAATGTAAACTCAGTGTTTCCCTTTTGTAACTTTTCGGTCTCACCGAGTTCCACTCAGTCTCACCGAAAGAGCAAATCGGTCCCACCGAGTTTTCCTGACCAACTCTCTGGTTAGCTAATTACCAAATTCGGTCTCACCGAGTTTGTGTAATCGGTCTCACCGAGATTACGTTATGCCCAAACCCTAACCATATCGGTCCTACCGAGTTGCATGTCAGTCCCACCGAAAATCACTAACGGTCACTAGGTTTACATTTTCGGTCCGACCGAGTTTATTGATTCGGTCCCACCGAGATTGGAAAACTGTGTAACGGTTGGATTTTGTGTGGAGGCTATATATACCCCTCCGCCTCCTCCTCATTCAATGAGAGAGCCATCAGAACACATACACCATTCCAACTCATATGTTCTGACAGAGAACCACGTACTCATGTGTTGAGACCAAGATATTCCATTCCTACCATATGAATCTTGATCTCTAGCCTTCCCAAGTTGCTTTCCACTCAAATCTTCTTTCCACTAAATCCAAATCCTATGAGAGAGAGTTGAGTGTTGGGGAGACTATCATTTAAAGCACAAGAGCAAGGAGTTCATTACCTACACACCATTTGTTACTTCTTGGAGAGTGGTGTCTCCTAGATTGGCTAGGTGTCACTTGGGAGCCTCCGACAAGATTGTGGAGTTGAACCAAGGAGTTTGTAAGGGCAAGGAGATCGCCTACTTCGTCAAGATCTACCACTAGTGAGGCAAGTCCTGTGTGGGCGATGGCCATGGTGGGATAGACAAGGTTGCTTCTTCGTGGACCCTTTGTGGGTGGTTGCTTCTTCGTGGACTCGCGCAACTGTTACCCTTGGGTGGAGCCCTGTGTGGACTCGCGCAACCGTTACCCTTCGTGGGTTGAAGTCTCCATCAACGTGGATGTAGGATAGCACCACCTATCCGAACCACGGGAAAAACATCCGTGTCTCCAATTGCGTTTGAATTCTCCAAACCCTTCCCTTTACATTCTTGCAAGTTGCATGCTTTACTTTCCGCTGCCAATATACTCTTTGCATGCTTGCTTGAATTATGTGATGATTGCTTGACTTGTCCTAAATTAGCTAAAAACTGCCAAGAACTAAAATTGGGAAAAGGTTAAGTTTTTATTTGGTCAAGTAGTCTAATCACCCCCCTCTAGACATACTTTCGATCCTACAAGTGGTATCAGAGCTTTGGTCTCCATTTGCTTGATCTCCATAGCTTTTGGTGGTCATAGCCTTGGTTTCACAACCTAGGAGAGTATGGCGTCTAGCAAGGGAAATTATCACCGTAGAGGTCCTTACTTTGATGGTACTAATTTTGCTAGTTGGAAGCATAAAATGAAAATGCATATTCTTGGACATAACCCCGCCGTTTGGGCTACTGTGTGTGTTGGTTTGCAAGGTGACTTCTTTGATGGGAGAGAACCAAACCGTGAAGCTACCGCGGATGAGTTGAAGATGTTGCAATACAATGCTCAAGCTTGTGATATTCTCTTCAACGGATTGTGCCCCGAAGAATTCAACAAAATCAGCCGTCTTGAGAATGCAAAGGAAAATTGGGACACTTTTATTGATATGCACGAAGGTACCGACTTCGTCAAGGAATCCAAGTTGGATGTGCTTCAAAGCCAACTTGACAAGTTCAAGATGAAGGATGGTGAAGGTGTCGCTGAAATGTACTCTAGGCTTGCTCTCATCACAAATGAGATTGCCGGCTTAGGGAGTGAAGAGATGACCGATAGATTCATCATCAAGAAGATTCTAAGAGCCTTGGATGGAAAATATGATACCGTGTGCACATTGATCCAAATGATGCCCAATTACAAAGATCTCAAGCTAACGGAGGTGATTGGAAGAATTGTTGCTCATGAGATGTCACTTAAGGATAAAGAGGAACTTCACAACAAATCAAGTGGTGCCTATAAAGCTTCATGTGAAGCCCCTACATCATCAAGTGAGAAACAAGACTTCAATGAAGAATTGAGCTTAATGGTGAAGAACTTCAACAAGTTCTACAAGAGTAGAAGCAAAGATAGAAGCTTCAAGTCAAGGTCCTACAATGACAAAAGATCTTCTAGTCGAGAGCGAAACTGCTACAATTGTGGAAGACCCGGACACTATTCCAATGAGTGTATGGCTCCCTACAAGAGAAGAGAAGATTCTCCAAGAAGAAGAAGCAAAGAATCACCACCAAGAGAGAGAAGGAGTAGAGATGATCGTTATGAACGAAGATACTCACGGAGAAGCAAGGATTCAGAAAGGAAGGAAAAATCATCAAGGAGCTACACAAGACGAAGACATCAAGCTCATGTTGGTGAATGGGTATCCGGCTCCGACTCCGACAGCCACTCCGAGAGAAGTTATCACTCCGACTCCGAAGATACTCAAGATGAAGGTGTTGCCGGTCTAGCACTTGTGTCAACCAACTCCTACGACATATTTGACTCACCAAATGAAGGAATTGGAAGATGCTTCATGGCCAAAGGTCCTAAGGTAACACACCCCGAGTATGTTGATTTCAATAGTGATGAAGATGACTTGTTAGGTGATGATTTGCTTGTTGACAACTCTAGTGATGAATACTATGATGAAACGTCAATTAAACATGCTAATCAAGATAAAATGAATGACAATGATAAGGAGAAGATTGAGGCTCTAACTAAAGAACTAAACACTCTTAAGTTAGCTCATGAAATTATCTTCGAAGATCATCGAGAACTTTTAAGAGCTCATGAGAAATTACGCTTTGAAAAGCTCAATCTTGAGCAACAGCATGAGTTCTTAAAGGCAATCAATGATGATCTCCGCAAGAAAAGTTCTTCTTACATTGCCAAGCGTTTACTCTTATCTACTTACATGCCTCAAGTCAAGTCTAGTAACAAGAAAGATTCTTCCTCTAGCAGTAACAATGATCATGCTAAATCCAATATTGTTGCTTCTAGTAGTTCTCTTGATTCCACTAATGATTCTCTTAGCCAAGTTACACTTGAGCAAGAAAATAGTTTATTGAAGGGAATTATAGAGAAAGGAGTGTACAAAAGCCTTGCCGGGAGTAAGCAATTCGAGGAAATTGTGCGCAAGCAAGGAATGCACGGGAAGAATCAAGGTGTTGGTTTTGAACGGAAGTTCAATGCCAATGGAGTTGAGTGGGAAGAAGATCAATACCCCAAGACAAAGTTTGTCCCTCAACAAGAGAAGTATGATGCTTCTTTCAAGGGGACACAAGCTCAAGATGATCTTCCACCACAAGACTACAAGCAAAAAGGAAATGACAAGCTTCAAGAGGAAATTGATGCATTTGAAGAAGCTCCTAAGACCTTAGTCAAGTGGATTCCCAAGACTACTTCAAGTTCCACTTCATCAAGTACGACTACAACTCCAAGGATTCCCATCAAGATGATGTGGATCCAAAAGAAGAAGAACAAGAGAGTTCTTGAGGGTGACTCCGCCAACATACTTCACTCTTATCATTTTGGCAAGAACAAGTGCAATCAACTTCCACATCGTGCACTAGTTCAAGGAGTCACAAACCCTCTTGTTGGTAAGACAAGGGACAAGGTAACCTAAAAGTGTTCATGGACATCATCTTTTGTGTGCATCACTCTATGTCTATGGATATCCTTGTTTGTTCCTTGTGGGACTAACCCATGTAGGTATTGAAAGTGCAATTCACTCAAACGGATAGCTCCAAGTGATCTACATCAACATTGAGCATCCACATCTTCAACATCTACATGAAGTCATCATCGACAAAACCCAAGGTTAGTTCATCCCTCTTAGGGGGGATATCACATCTAGGGGGAGCTTTACTCTAAGACTTGAGCTAAAGCAACTCTAAAGATGTGAACACAACAATGCTTTATGTAAAAGTGGTAACCCCACTTGAGCTTAAACGATGAGTATGACCTATGATCAAGTGCTCTCACTTGACTCCTAAGTCAATATACTCATATATAGATGACCTAGTCATCGCAAATTGCTTGATAGATGCTAGAATTGGTTGTGCATGCCTTGCCACATATTTCATTTGCCATCTTATTGTGTGAGCATGCTGATTGCATATTTTACTCATTCGAGGACATCCACTTGTTGTTTTTGATTGTTTGGTTTTACTTTCTTTTGCCAAGTGGATGGACAAGAATGCCTAAGTACCTCCTCTAGCTATCTATGCTTTTCTCGTCTCAAATTCTATTCATGCTGCATCACAAAATTTGATCAAGTCAGATTCGAACCACTCTGTGTGAGGAGCGCTCGGAGTCCCCGATTCGTCATAGACTTAAACTTCCAAAACCTCTTTATGATTCTCGGTCTAACTGATACCCCACTTTCGGTCCTACCGAGATCATTAAGTTGATCTAGGTTTTCGATCTCGGTGCAACCGATTTGAACATTTCGGTCACACCGAGTTTCAGTAACTGCACGCAGTTATGAATCTCGGTGCCACCGAGTTGTTCCACTCGGTCACACCGACAGGGTCGGGCTATATATAGTCACGGGCAAAATTTTGGAAATTTCTCCAAACCCCTTCGCCCGCGCGATAGCCTGCTCTGCCCTCATGGTCTCCGGATCGTCTTCTCGCCGCCAGCCGCCTCCAGTAGCTGGTCTCCGTCGCCGTCAACGGGAATTCTGCCCCGCCGTTGCCGCCGTAGCAAGTCCCCGCTGAACTAGGGTATGGACTTGATCTTTGTGCTATTCCTCAATCTGATTCCTAGCACATTGTGATCATATTGATTCTTGCCACGATTTAGACACTCCTATCCAGTCAATACGATCATAGATTAGGTTTGATTCGAAAATTCTAGGTTTAGGTTTCCGCCGAAACCATCTCGGACCCACCGAGTTGAAAAACTCGGTCCCACCGATTTGGCTTATGCCATTGCACAAGTGAGACTCAGTCTGACCGAGAATTACTTATCGGTGTGACCGATTTTGGAACTCTGTGAAACCCTAGCAGTCTCGGTGCCACCGAACTGTGACTCGGTCCTACCGAGTTCACTAGTTTAGGTTCCAAAACTGCTTCGGTATCACCGAGTTTGAAAATCGGTAGATCCGAGATGATTTCAGTGGGAAACTAAAACTAAGTTTTTGGATCATTCTTTTTGCAAAAATCTCTACATTTTGTGATGCTCATCCTTTCTACCTCATCTATAATCTGTTCACAGGGTCAGCAGTCAGTTTGCAGCATGTCTGATCAAAGTGATAGCCAGAATGTGTCAGAACAGCAAGTGGTGATGAGTGAGGGCACTAGTCCCTCAAGTTCCTCAGATGAGGGCAGCAGGAGCACCCCTAGCAACTTGCCAAAGGCTGCCACGAGACAGAGGAAGAAGAGGACTTCAGATTCCGAAGACGAAGACTATGTGGCAGAGGAAGAGGCCACTTCCAAGAGAGTTGAGCCAGCTCAAGGCACTAAGCCAGGCCTGAAAATCAAAAGGCCAGCAGGCAGGCAGCCAATGTCAAAGGCCAGAATGTCAACTGAGAAGCCCATAGAGCCAGTTGCAGCTGAGAGCAAGAAAAGAAAGGAAAGAGTGAAGAAGACTGTGGCTAGAGTGCTTGGCAAAGCTTCCATCATGGAAGAGGAAGAAGAAGAGGTAGCTGCACCAGCACCCAAGGCACCCAAGCTAATGGGAGATGCCATAAAATCAGGGGGAGCTGCTTCCAAGGCCAAGCCAGCTCCAAAGCCAAAGCCAAAGAGGAACACAAGAAGCATCCCAGCAGCTGAGAAGAACAAGGCCCCAGTGCCTGAGACTGTTGCTGAAGAAGAGGAAGAGATTCAGGAGAGATTCAGGGCTGAGGAAGTGGAGAGAAGCAGACCCATATGCTTCAAGGAGAAGGACTGCCGTGGACTACATGTTTCACACCAAGGAGCAGCAGGATTTTTATGAGACAGTGCTGCTAGATAAGAAGCCCATTGTCTGTGATATGCGATGGGTTGATTGGACATACATCAAGGACAATGAGGAGCACTATCCTGGAGTGCAAGACAGCTTCATAGCTTGTGGAGTAGCTGACTTTGTTGGGCAGAAGCTCACAAAGTGGAACGAGGAACTCATCATGCAGTTCTACTCCACAGCACATTTTTATCCAGATGGGAGGATCACATGGATGTCTGAGGGTACAAGGTACCAATCCACAGTTGCTGAGTGGGCACAGATCATTAATGCCCCAGAGGAGCAAGATGATGACTTGGATATCTATGCCAAGAAGAAAATGGACCACAACTCAATGTCAAATATGTACAAGGAGATCCCAAATGAAGCACTTGATACCTTCAAGTTTGGCTCAGTACATTACCTTCTGTCAGGGCTCCCGACGATCAATTGGATACTAAGGCACACCTTACTGCCCAAGTCTGGAGATCACAAGATGATCAGAGGCCATGCTATCAACTTGCTACATGTGTTTGATGTGCCTCAGAAGTTCAAGGTGATGAGCCTCATAGTGGAAACAATCAAGAGGACTGCAGCAGACCAGAAGAGGAGCTGCGGATATGCCCCTCAGATTCAGGAGCTCATCAACTCCAAGATGGGCACGGGCATATATTTATTGGACAAGGAACATTTGCCCATCCGTCCAGATTTTGAGAACAATGAAGTTGTGATGACTGAGAACGAGCCATCGTCTGCACAAGCTTACGCAAAGAAGGAGAAGGCGAGGAAGGAGAAAGCTGCCAAGATGCCAACTCAAGAGGAGGCATCTGAGTATTTCTTGAAGACTAAACAAGAGCAGCTTGGTTACTTGATTGCATCCACGCTGAGGATTGAGCAAAGTCTGGCCACCCTCACTCAGAATCAGCAGAGCCTAGAGAGAATCATGGAACAGAAGTTCTATGACTTGGATGTCAAAGTAACGGAAGTTCAGTCTGTAGTGGAGCAGCTCCAGGAGGACATGCAGGAGAGGAGAGGAAGGACTACCACTCATGCCTTTGCCAGAGTGCCACGAGGCCCGAGGTCATCTGCCATGCCAGTTGCTGACACAAGAGCCACCACCTCAGCACCAGCCACAGCCTCAGTTCCACCAGCTCCAGCATCTACTTCAGCTCCAACTCCAGCGTCTACTTCAGCATCTACCGAAGCCTTCGTCCTTGGAGTGATCCGGACTCCACCACCACCTGAAGATCAAGCCTGAGCGTCGATCTAGTGCTATGCATTTTCTAGGAACTTTTTGGTAACTTGTTGCCAAAGGGGGAGAAGATGTATAGATCATAGGCTTCGAGAGAGAGAGAGAGTGTTGCTTTTCTCTCTTGCTTTATTTGGTGGTTTTTCAAACTTGTTTGCTTTTGAGTGCTTGAGATACTATGCTTGTGAGACATTGATGATCATGTGTTTGATCATAAGCTACACTTAATGTTTGCTTAATGCTATTATCCTATCTATCTTATGTGATCATTCACTATTCTTGGTGATGAGTGCATGTATTTCATTCTTATCATTTTAAGCGCTCCACCAAGATGTATGTGACGTGGAAGAGTAACCCATGACTCTAACTCCTTGTGCATTTGCAGTCCAAAGCAAATTTTAAATATGCACAAATTTAGGGGGAGCTCTTACTTATCACATACTTCTCAAAGCGATGATATATTTCATGCTTATTATCATTTGTCGAAGCTTTGATCTATATGTTGTCATCAATTACCAAAAAGGGGGAGATTGAAAGTGCAACTATCCCTAGGTGGTTTTGGTAATTTATAACAACATATAGCTCATTGAGCTAATGCTATTCCAAGATGATTATTTCAGGAAAGCTCAATGATTGGCATGGCATGGATGTGAAAGTGGAACCCTCAAAATGCTAAGGGACAAAGGATTGGCTCAAGCTCAAAAGCTCAAGACTCTTCATTTTATATTTTAGTGATCCAAGATCACATTGAGTCTTTAGGAAAAGCCAATACTATCAAGGAGGGATGAGGTGTTGCTTAATGAGCCTCTTGCTTCATGTGCTTAGTGATATGCTCCAAAACCCTCAACTACTTTCCCATATCCACATATGACCTAAACCCTAAGCCAAACTCGGTCCTACCGATTCTTCCTATCCGGCGCCACCGAGTTTCATTTGTCATAAGCCACTGCCAAACCCTAGCAATTCGGTCCTACCGATAGGGATCTCGGTCTCACCGAGATGGGGTTGCAAACTCTCTGTTTCCCTTTCGTAACTTTTCGGTCTCACCGAAAGAGCGAATCGGTCCCACCGAGATTGCAATGTAAATTCAGTGTTTCCTTTTGTAACTTTTCGGTCTCACCGAAAGAGCAATCGGTCCCACCGAGTTTGCCTGACCAACTCTCTAGTTAGCTTATTACCAAACTCGGTCTCACCGAGTTTGTGTAATCAGTCTCACCGAGATTATGTTATGCCCAAACCCTAACCATATCGGTCCTACGAGTTGCATGTCAGTCCCACCGAAAATCTCTAACGGTCACTAGGTTTAACTTTTCGGTCCGACCGAGTTTGTTGATTCGGTCCCACCGAGATTGGAAAACTGTGTAACGGTTGGATTTTGTGTGGAGGCTATATATACCCCTCCACCTCCTCTTCATTCAAGAGAGAGCCATCAGAACACATACACCATTCCAACTCATATGTTCTGAGAGAGAACCACCTACTCATGTGTTGAGACCAAGATATTCCATTCCTACCATATGAATCTTGATCTCTAGCCTTCCCCAAGTTGCTTTCCACTCAAATCTTCTTTCCAAAATCCAAATCCTATGAGAGAGAGTTGAGTGTTGGGGAGACTATCATTTGAAGCACAAGAGCAAGGAGTTCATTACCTACACACCATTTGTTACTTCTTGGAGAGTGGTGTCTCCTAGATTGGCTAGGTGTCACTTGGAAGCCTCCGACAAGATTGTGGAGTTGAACCAAGGAGTTTGTAAGGGCAAGGAGATCGCCTACTTCGTGAAGATCTACCGCTAGTGAGGCAAGTCCTTCGTGGGCGATGGCCATGGTGGGATAGACAAGGTTGCTTCTTCGTGGACCCTTGGTGTGGTTGCTTCTTCGTGGACCTTCGTGGGTGGAGCCCCTGTGGACTCGCGCAACCGTTACCCTTCGTGGGTTGAAGTCTCCATCAACGTGGATGTAGGATAGCACCACCTATCCGAACCACGGGAAAAACATCCGTGTCTCCAATTGCGTTTGAATTCTCCAAACCCTTCCCTTTACATTCTTGCAAGTTGCATGCTTTACTTTCCGCTGCAATATACTCTTTGCATGCTTGCTTGAATTATGTGATGATTGCTTGACTTGTCCTAAATTAGCTAAAAACTGCCAAGAACTAAAATTGGGAAAAGGTTAAGTTTTTATTTGGTCAAGTAGTCTAATCACCCCCCCTCTAGACATACTTTCGATCCTACAGGATGATACGATACCGGGGAACCTCCCGCAAGCTTGGCGAAAGACAAGGGGAGTGCTCATACCCAAAACTCAATTTTCTTTTGGTGATGAAGAAGAAGGCGGTGGTGATGAAGAAGTAGAGAGTCTGCCCTTCTTTTCCCCCAACCTACTCCGGGGGATAAAGTTATCTATCCTCAACTCAACGTTCTCCATCTCGAGCTTTATTATACTCTTGCATAATGCCTACATATATTCGTTTTTGAAACGGGGAGGAACTGATTCATCTTCATCCTCTTCGGAGGTTCAGCTATAGTGCTCCACATCCCCATAAGACTTGGGGTTTGCAATGAAATCAGCAGCATAGCTCTCACCCTCGGAATCTATTAGGGGAACAACAAGAAAAGAAAACAGAGGATTTCTCCGTGATACGGTGGTCAATAGGTTCGGGGGGTATATAAAGATTTTTTATCTTGGGAGACAAGAAATCTGTAGAAAAGGGGAGTCCGGAAGGTACCTGAGGTGGGCACAACCGCCAGGCGCGCCCTGGTGTCTTGTGCCCACCAGGGTACACTTCCTAGTTGTTTCTTATTTTCCTAATTTTTGTTATATTCCAAAACTGACAAAAAGTATTTTTGCAGTTTTTTCGGAGTCCGTTTACTTACCGTATCACATACCTCCTGTTTTTCACGATTCTGGAGTGTTCAAGAAGTACTCTTTTATGTGTTCTTCCGGTGTCAAAGTTTGGATAATGTTATTTTCAACATTAATAGGCGTACCTGAGATATAATATTTTATTTGTTGCCTATTAACAACCTTCGGGTTAGTACCTTCGACATTATTTATTCTAATAGCTCCAGGCTGATAAACCTCCTCGATAACATAGGGACCTTCCCATTTTGAAAGGAGTTTTCCTGCAAAGAATCTGAAACGAGTGTTGTACAAAAGAACATATTCTCCAACCTTAAACTCACACTTTTGAATTCTTTTATCATGCCATATTTTAAATTTTTCCTTGAATAACTTGGCATTTTCATAAGCTTGGGTTCTCCATTCATCTAATGAGCTAATATCAAATAACCTCTTTTCACCGGCAAGTTTGAAATCATAGTTGAGTTCTTTGATTGCCCAATATGCTTTATGTTCTAACTCAAGAGGCAAACGACAAGCTTTTCCCTAAACCATTTTATATGGAGACATACCTATAGGATTTTTATATGCTGTTCTATAAGCCCAAAGTGCATCATCTAATTTCTTAGACCAATTCTTCCGGGACCTATTGACAGTCTTTTGCAAAATTAATTTTATTTCTCTATTACTACGTTCAACTTGACCACTAGACTGAGGATGATAAGGTGATGCAATTCTATGGTTAACACCATACTTGGCAAGCATTTTACGGAAAGCACCATGAATAAATTGTGAACCACCATCAGTCATTAAATATCTAGGGACTCCAAACCTTGGCAAAATAACTTCCTTAAGCATTTTAATAGAGGTGTTGTGATCAACACTACTGGTTGGAATAGCTTACACCCATTTAGTAACATAATCAACAACAACCAAAATATGTGTATACCCATTAGAGGAAGGAAAAGGTCCCATGTAATCAAATCCCCAAACATCAAATGGTTCAATAGCAAGTGAATAATTCATAGGAATTTCTTGACGCTTACCGATATTACCTATCCTTTGGCATTCATCACAAGATAAGACGAACTTACGGGCATCCTTGAAGAGAGTAGGCCAATAAAATCCAGATTGCAATACCTTGTGAGCAGTTCTGTCTCCATCATGATGCCCTCCATAAGCTTCGGAGTGACATTTCCGCAGGATTTGTCCCTACTCATGCTCAGGTACACAATGTATAATAATACCATCTACTCCTTCTTTCTAAAGATGTGGGTCATCCCAAAAGTAATGTCTTAAATCATAGAAGATTTTTTTTCTTTTGTTGGTATGTAAAGCTAGGTAGTTAATATTTAGCAACAATGTAATTAGCATAGTCAGCATACCAAGGCGTGTTATGAGAAACATTTATTGCAGCTAACTACTCATCAGGAAAACTATCGTCAATAGGTAGTGGGTCATCAAGCACATTTTCAAGCCTAGACAAGTTATCAGCTACGGGGTTCTTAGCTCCATTTCTATCATTGATATGTAAATCAAATTCTTGTAGCAAGAGAATCCATCGAATAAGTCTAGGTTTAGCATCTTTCTTTTCCGTAAGATATTTTATAGCAGTATGATCAGTGTGAACAATAACTTTTGAATCAACAATATAAGATCTAAATTTATCACAAGCAAACACCACTGCTAGAAATTCTTTTTCAGTAGTTGCATAATTTCATTGAGCACTGTCTAGAGTTTTACTTGCATAATGAATGACATTCTGTTTCTTATCAACTCTTTGTCCTAGAACAACACCAACATGATAATCACTAGCATCACACAGAATTTCAAAAGGCAAGTTCCAATCAGGTGGTTGAACAATAGGTGCAGAAATTAAGGCTTTCTTGAGTGTTTCGAAGGCTTCTAAACAATCATCATCAAAAACAAAAGGAACAACCTTTTGCAGAAGATTTGTAAGAGGCCTAGAAATTTTAGAAAAGTCTTTGATAAATCTCCTATAGAAACCAGCATGACCTAGGAAATTAAGAATACCTTTGATATCTTTAGGACATGGCATTTTCTCAATGGCATCAACCTTAGCTTTGTCCACCTCAATACCTGTTTCAGAAATTTTATGGCCCAAGACAATACCTTCATTAACTATAAAGTGGCACTTCTCCCAACTGAAGACAAGATCTGTTTGTTCACATCTCTATAAAACTCGATCAAGATTGCTTAAACAATCATCAAAAGACTTACCATAAACAGGAAAGTCATCCATGAAAACGTCAACAATCTTTTCACAAAAGTCAGAGAATATAGCAGTCATACATCTTTGAAAGGTAGTAGGTGCATTGCATAAACCAAAAGGCATCTGTCTATAAGCATAAGTTCCAAAGGGACAAGTGAAAGTGGTCTTTTCTTGATCAGGTTGAGAAATAGGTATTTGTGAAAAACCAAAGTATCCATCAAGGAAGCAAAAATGTGTGTGCTTAGATAATCTTTCTAGCATTTGATAGATAAAAGGCAGAGGGTAATGATCTTTTCTAGTTGCTTTGTTTAATTTTATAAAATAAATTACCATTCTATAACCTGTAACAATTCTTTGTGGAATAAGTTCATTCTTATCATTAGGAACAACAGTAATACCTCCTTTCTTAGGGACAACATGACTTACCCATCTACTATCAGCTATAGGAGAGATTATACCTACTTCCATAAGTTTTAATATTTTCGTTCTTACCACTTCATTCATCTTAGGATTTAAACGACGTTGGTGATCAACAACGGGTTTAGCATCAGGTTCCATATTAATCTTGTGCTGACATAGAGTGGGACTAATGCCCTTTAAATCATCAAGAGTATATCCAATAGCAGCTCAGTGCTTCCTTAGAACTTTCAATAATCTTTCTTCTTCATGTTCTAAAAGGTTAGCACTAATAATAACAGGATATATCTTCTTTTCATCAAGATAAGCATATTTAAAGTGTCTGGAAATTGTTTTAATTCAAACGCAGGATCACCTTTAGGTGGAGGAGGACCTCCTAGAGTTTTAATAGGCAAATTGTGTTTAATTAGAGGACGTTGTTCAAAGAAAATCTGATCTATTTCATTTCTTAAAAGCATATGTAAATCATTTTCATGGTCTAGCAAATATTGTTCTAGTGGATCAGTAGGAGGCACAGCAATAGAAGCAAGACCAATTATTTTATCCTTTCTAGGCAATTCTTTTTCATGAAGCTTTCTACTAAACTTGGAAAAGTTAAACTCATGAGACTCACCACCAAAACTAACACTGGTACGCGTCGGTGCTGTAAAAACGGTTTTTAACCCCTTTCCGCGACGTCATTTGGAACCGTCGCCTAGTGAGTGACGGCGATAGGGGGTCCTTCCCACACGACCCAGAAACCGTCGGGGATATGCCCTCCTGGCACACAGACGCTCGGCCAAATGAGGTCGTGTGCGAACGGCGAGCGCTCAAATACGGAAATACGTGCAGTAGAGCTAAAAAATACAGTTATACACGCGAAATTGTTTCCGGTCGCAAGTTCATCCAACACAGTCAGTCCCCGCTAAACACTTCCGTTCATATGTACATCCCACACAGTCGCGGAAAACGTTTCCTTTCACAGGTACATCACACACAATTTTCCTCGTTAAATCATTTGTGATAGCATTGCCATTGCACATGATATTAACAATTTTATCATTTGCGTTATTGAATGCATCACACACGGTGCGTAGAAGAAACTGTGTGGCAAAGGCTGTCCATCACACATAGTTTTTATGTGGTAAACGTTTGCGCAAGGTGGCCTAACGCAAACAGTTTCCAAGAGGATGTCGTGTGTGCAGTGGAGATTGATCGCACATGTAGTGGTTCCTAGAAACGTTTCTGATCTCCACGTCTATCGCAGACGTTTCACTTTCACAAACCTTGTGAAGTGTAATCCCAATTAATCCCTAATTAATCGCTAATTTGAAAATCACATGTTTTGAATTTCAAAGTAGGCAATCACTTATTTCATATCCAACCATGTTTATTACAAATATAGGTTCAACCACGAATGCATAATTCGATGCACATGTACATATACTGAAGAAGTACAGAAGCACCAAGTAAAGAATGATGAACCACAGTTGTACTAAAGACTGTAAAGAGAGAGGCGAAAGACATTCTGGTCACTGGAGAAGGTGAAGCGAAATGCCCATATTGTGCCCTCCTCCATGCGTAATGCGCGCACGACTCTAGGCCAACCCCTTGTGATGGCTGCCCGTCCATCCTTCATTGTCTTCATTACGACTTCTCGATGCTCATTGTAGTCTAGATGCAATACTTTAACCTTCATTTCATGTCCACCAATGATGTATTTTGCGAGGTAATCTTGAGTGAACTGCTTCGGGGACCACTGCCAACGAAAAAGATTCAGACATTGTTGTCTAAAAACTCATTATGGGCAGTAAAAAGAAAAGGCTGTAGAGTTTGTAGTTACCATCCTACAGCTCATTGTTGTGTTGGATAGATCATAAACAAATAATTTTCTTGCCACCATTCGTATCTTTTTGCTAATAATCCTTATCAGTTTCCTTACTTGATGCTTGTTCATGAATATCTCATTGCCCCATAGGCAAAAAGGGTCGATGCGTGGATCCTTGCCAAGGGCATATGTACCTACAAGCAACAAGTCAATATTAGAAGCTAACAAGTGTCCAGGCCTGGATCTATATACACTACATTATGGAACGACGGGGGAGTACAAGCAGAGGGATGAAGCTAACCTCGACGGAAAATGGTGGCCACTCCCTTTGTTGTCCTGCATAAGTAGTGGAAAGGCATGATAAGTATAGCAACCTTAACATCAAACAAATATAGCAAAGGTAAAGAACATCATCTCCAAATGATAGCTTGAATGTGTTTGTTTCAGCATGCTATTAAAGCAAATATAAAATGGAAGGCAATGTTACCGACAGTAGGCTTAACAGCCATGAAATATTGCAATTCAAACTGGTATTGTTGAAAATGAATAGAAAGTAGGTAATGCTTAAACATCACACTGGATAAATGTGTAAAACTGAAATAAAGGGCATGCGTTAACTACACCAGGAATAACTAGAACCAAATATAGCCATTCAAACTGGTATTGATGTAGTCGAGCAGCACAGTTCCGACTTGCACATAATGAACAACACATTGTGAATGACTGAAATAAACAAGGCATAAATGACCAGTATAACAACCAAATATAACCATTGAAAACTAGACAGAGTCTCACTGCAACCAACCTAACAAGGAAATACAGATAAACAAGGCATATGCTTGAAATCTGGACAAATGCTCACTGCAACCAACCTAACAAGCAGATACAGATAAATAAGGCATCTGCTTGATAACTAGACAAATGCTAAAAAAAGCAACCTAACAACTAAATACAGATAAACAAGGCATCTGCTTGATAACTGGACAAATGCTCACTGCAACCAAACTAAGAACCAAATACATATAAACAAGGCATTGATGACCCACAAGTATAGGGGATCAATAGTAGCTATTTTCGATAAGTAAGAGTGTCGAACCCAACGAGGAGCAGAAGGAAATGACAAGTAGTTTTCAGTAAGGTAATGTCTGCAAGTGCTGAAATTTTAAGTAGTAGAGTAGTTTGATAGAAAGATAATTTGTAACGAGCAAGTAACGGTAGTAGTAACAAAAGTGTAGCAAGGTAGCCCAATCCTTTTGAGGCAAAGGACAGGCCAAATCGGCCTCTTATGATAAGAAAAGTGTTCTTGAGGGTACATGAGAATTTCATCTAGTCACTTTCATCATGTTGGTTTAATTTGTGTTCACTACTTTGATAATTTGATATGTTGGTGGACCGGTGCTTAGGTGTTGTTCTTACTTGAACAAACCTCCTACTTATGATTAACCCTCCCGCAAGCATCCGCAACTACGAGAAAAGTATTAAGAATAAATTCTAACCATAGCATTAAACTTTTGGATCCAATCGGTCCCTTACGGAATAGCGCATAAACTGGGGTTTAAGCTTCTGTCACTCTCGCAACCCATCATCTAATTGCTACTCCACAATGCATTCCTACTACCTCTTGAGCATGTGTTGGTTTTCCCTTGAAGAGGAAAGGGTGATGCAACAAAGTAGCTAAGTATTTCCCTCAGTTTTTGAGAACCAAGGTATCAATCCAGTAGGAGATAACATGCAAGTCACCTAGTACGTGCACAAACAATCAAGAACCTCGCAACCAACACGTAAAAGGGGTTGTCAATCCCTTCACGGTCGCTTACGAAAGTGAGATCTGATAGAGATAGTAATATACATATTTTTGGTATTTTTGTTATATAGATTGGAAGCTAAAAATTGCAAAATAGTAAACGAGATGCGATAATAAAAGAGACGTAATATAATAAGAAAGAGACCCGGGGGCCATAGGTTTCACTAGTGGCTTCTCTCATGATAGCATGTATTACGGTGGGTGAACAAATTACTGCTGAGCAATTGATAGAAGAGCGCATAGTTATGAGAATATCTAGGCAATGATTATGAAATATAGGCATCACGTCCATGTTAAGTAGACCGAAACGATTCTGCATCTACTACTATTACTCCACACATCGACCGCTATCCAGCATGCATCTAGAGTATTAAGTTCATAAGAACAGAGTAACACTTTAGGTAAGATGACATGATGTAGAGGGATAAACTCAAGTAATATGATATAAACCCCATCTTTTTATCCTCGATGGCAACAATACAATACGTGCCTTGCTGCCCCTACTATCACTGGAAAAGGACACCGCAAGATTGAACCCAAAACTAAGCACTTCTCCCATTGCAAGAAAGATCAATCTAGTAGGCCAAACTAAACCTATAATCGAAGAGACTTGCAACGGTATCAAATCATGCATATAAGAATTCAGAGAAGAACAAAATATTGTTCATAGATAAACTTGATCATAAATCCACAATTCATCGAATCTTGGCAAACACACCGCAAAAAGTATTACATCGAATAGATCTCCAAGAACATCGAGGAGAACTTTGTAGTGAGAACCAAAGAGAGAGACGAAGCCATCTAGCTAATAACTATGGACCCGAAGGTTTGTGGTAAACTACTCACACATCATCGCAGAGGCTATGGTGTTGATGTAGAAGCCCTCCATGATCGAATCCCCCTCCGGCAGATCGCCGGAAAAGGCCCCAGATGGGATCTCACGGGTACAGAAGGTTGCGGCGGTGGAAAAGTGGTTTCGTGGCCCCCCCTGATGTTTTTAGGGTATAAGAGTATATAGGTGAAAGAAGTACGTCAGTGGAGCTCCGTGGGCCCCACGAGGGTGGGGGGCGTGCCTACCCCCCTGGGCGCGCCCTATTGCCTCGTGGAAGCTTCGTAGAGTTCCAGACTTCCACTCCAAGTCTCCTGGTTTGCGTTTGTTCCAAGAAAGATCCTCGCGAAGGTTTCGTTTTGTTTGGATTCCGTTTGATATTACTTTTCTACGAGACACTAAAATAGGCAAAAAAAAACAAAAACTGGCATTGGGCCTCCGGTTAATAGGTTAGTCCCAAAAATAATATAAAAGAGCATATTAAAGCCCATTAAACATCCAAAACAGATAATATAATAGCATGGAACAATCAAAAATTATAGATACGTTGGAGACGTATCAAGCATCCCCAAGCTTAATTCCTGCTCGTCGTCGAGTAGGTAAGTGATCAAAACAGAATTTTTGATGTGGAATGCTACCTAACATAATTTCAATGTAATTTTCTTTATTGTGGCATGAATGTTCAGATCCAAAGATTCAAGACAAAAGTTTAATATTGACATAAAAATAATAATACTTCAAGCATACTAACCAAGCAATTATGTCTTCTCAAAATAACATAGCCAAAGAAAGCTCATCCCTGCAAAATCATATAGTTTGGCTATGCTTCATCTCCGTCACACAAAATGCTCCCATCATGCACAACCCCGGTGACAAGCCAAGCAATTGTTTCATACTTAGCCTTTTCAAACTTTTTCTACTTTTACGCAATATATGAGCGTGAGCCATGGACTTATCACTATAGGTGGAATAGAATGGTGGTTGTGGAGAAGACAAAAGGGAGGAAGATAGTCTCACATCAACTAGGCGTATCAATGGGCTATGGAGATGCCCATCGATAGATATCAGTGTGAGTGAGTAGGGATTGCCATGCAACAGATGCACTAGAGCTATAAGTGTATGAAAGCTCAACAAAAGCAACTAAGTGGGTGTGCATCCAACTTGCTTGCTCACGAAGACCTAGGGCAATTTGAGGAATCCCATCATTGGAATATACAAGCCAAGTTCTATAATGTAAAATTCCCACTAGTATATGAAAGTGACAACATAAGAGACTCTCTATCATGAAGATCATGGTGCTACTTTGAAGAACAAGTGTGGAAAAAGGATAGTAGCATTGCCCCTTCTCTCTTTCTCTCTCATTTTTTGTTTGGGCCTTCTCTTTTTCTTTTTATGGCCTCTTTTTTATTTATTTATTTTTCGTCCGGAGTCTCATCCCGATTTATGGGGGAAGCATAGTCTCCTTCATCCTTTCCTCACATGGGACAATGCTCTAATAATGAAGATCATCACACTCTTATTTACTTACAACTCAAGAATTACAACTCGATACTTAGAACAAAATATGACTCCATGTGAATGCCTCCGGCAGTGTACCGGGATGTGCAATGAATCAAGAGTGACATGTATAAAAAATTATGAATGGTGGCCATGCCACAAATACGATGCCAACTACATGATCATGCAAAGCAATATGACTATGATGAAGCATGTCATAATAAACGGAATGGTGGAAAGTTGCGTGGCAATATATCTCGGAATGGCTATGGGAATGCCATAATAGGTAGGTATGGTGGCTGTTTTGAGGAAGGTATATGGTGGGTTTATGGTACCAGCGAAAGTTGCGCGATACTAGAGAGGCTAGCAATGGTGGAAGGGTGAGAGTGCGTATAATCCATGGACTCAAACATTAGTCATAAAGAACTCACATTATTGCAAAAATCTATTAGTTATCGAAACAAAGTATTACGCGCATGCTCCTAGGGGGATAGATTGGTAGGAAAAGACCATCTCTCGTCCCCGACCGCCACTCATAAGGAAGACAATCAATAAATATGCAAGGGTTCGTGCGAGGGTGGAAGAAGAGATAATGACCACTGTGAGTGTGTATTTATAGGCACAGGGGCGGCACTGTGCTATTACATAGGTGCCCCTGGCGATTCGCATCTGAGGAACACGTGGCCATTATGCGGAATTTTGGGGTTTGTTCCACGTCCCACGCACGCCTGGATTGTCGGGTGGTCGCTCCTACTTCTTCGGATTTCATGTGGAGGAATGAGCATTGAAAACGGACTTAATGGTTGTCTCTGTATCTTCTGCTGACAAGGACGCAGAGAAGACATTCGACAGTTTCAATAGAATGCATATGACTTGGAGAGATAGAGTTTGAGATAGAAAGCATAGAGAGGTTACGGTCCGATCACATTCACTTAGTTCAAAAGATTCAACACGAAGACATAGCTATAAGTGAATGCTGTAGAGGACAGAACACTAGTATATATATATATATCTATAATCAACATAGTGAAGATAATCATGAAAATATGTTGAGATCGAAGCCAAACCAAATGTGAAGACATTGCAAGGTAACGCCATGAGTGAAACACTTCAAAATAGAACGTTTGGTGGTGGCGTTACCCACCGTATAGGAAGTATTAGACCCAGACACGGTGCACAATTATCATGGCGCTTCGAAGTCAAATTCCACATTAATGTATTCACACTTAGAATGTATGTCTTCATTGATTGAAGATATACTTTACTTTGTGTGTTGCACATCTAAGTCATCAATATCCATAAGGGTTAGAATGTGTGCCTGATCACAGGACATTTGAGGATTCCAGGATATTTAGCTCACACCGTAACTTGCAAAACCTCTTCTCATCCAAGGGCTTGGTGAAGATATTTGCCAATTGCTCTTCAGTGTTGACGTGTATGATATCAATGTCTTCCTTTACAACATGATCTCTGAGAAAGTGATGACGAATTTCAATGTGCTTTGTCTTCGAGTGCTGAACTGGGTTGTTGCAATCTTGATGGCGCTTTCGTTGTCGCAGTAAAGTGGCACTTGCTTCAGATGAATGCCATAGTCCTTGAGTGTTTGCTTCATCCACGGAAGCTGAGCGCAGCAAGATCCAGCAGCAATGTATTCAGATTCAGCAGTGGAGAGAGATACACAGTTCTGCTTCTTTGAAGACCAACATACAAGTGATCGTCCCAGAAAGTGACATGTGCCTGATGTAGACTTGCGATCAACTTTGTCACCAGCATAATCAGCATCCGAGAATCCAACCAGATCAAACTCTGAGCCCTTTGGATACCATAATCCTAGAGTTGGGGTGTGAGCCAAATATCGAAGAATTCGCTTCACAGCTAAGTGATGCGACTCCTTTGGTGCCGCTTGAAATCGAGCACACATGCAAACACTAAGCATAATATCTAGCCTAGATGCACATAGATAAAGTAAAGAACCAATCATGGAGCGGTATACCTTTTGATCAAACTCTTTACCATTGTCGTCAGGACCCAGATGATGTTTGGCTGGCATTGGTGTTGTGAAGCCTTTGTAGTCTTGCATACCGAACTTCTCCAGGCAATCTTTGAGATACTTCTCTTGAGATATGAAGATGCCATTGCATTGTTGTCGTATTTGAAGATCGAGGAAGAACTTCAGCTCCCCCATCATGGAAATTTGATATTTCTCTTGCATCATATATCCAAACTCTTCACTGTACTTCTGATTGGTGTAGCCGAAGATAATGTCATCCACATATATTTGGCACACAAACAGTTCACCATCATATGTCTTCATGAAAAGAGTGGGATCTAGGGAACCAGGTATGAAGCCTTTGCTCTTCAGGAAGTATTTGAGTGTGTCATACCAGGCCCGAGGGGCTTATTTGAGGCCATACAGTGCCTTGTTGAGCTTGTATACCATATCAGGATGTTTTGGATCTTCAAAGCCAGGCGGTTGTGCAACATACACTTCTTCCATCTTGCCATTGAGAAAGGACTCTTCACATCCATTTGATATAGAAGTATGTTATGATGATTTGCATAGGCCAGCAGTATGCGTATGGCTTCAAGTCTAGCCATAGGAGCAAATGTTTCATCGAAGTCAATGCCTTCCACTTGAGTATATCCTTGAGCAATGAGACGAGCTTTGTTTCTGACAACTTGACCATGCTCATCTTGCTTGTTGCGGTATATCCATTTGGTGCCTATTATATTGTGCTTCCATGGATCAGGACGCTTAACCAGTTCCCATACATTATTCAGCTCAAACTGTTGAAGCTCTTCTTGCATAGCTTGAATCCACTCAGGTTCCATGAAGGCTTCTTCAACTTTCTTGGGTTCTGCTATTGAGACGAATGCGAAGTGCCCACAGAAATTTGCTAGCTGAGTTGCCCTTGAACGAGTGAGTGGACTAGGTGCATTGATGCTATCAATTATTCTTTCAATCTGCACTTCATTGGCAACGCGAGGATGTACAGGGCGAAGACTTTGCTCTTGCTGTTCATTGTCGTTGTTGGAAGGAATGTCTTCAGGCTGAGCATTGTCTTCATGTTGATCAGGTGCTGAAATGATAAGTTCTTCTTCAGGATGAGCTTCAGAAGGTATAATTTCTCCAGTTCCCATTAGCTTGATTGATTCACTGGATGGAACTTCATCTAGCACATTTGGCAACTGCTCTCTTTGTGAACCGTTGGTCTCATCGAACCGCACATCCACTGTTTCAACCACTTTGTAATGAAAGAGATTGAAGACTCTGTAGGAGTGCGAATCCTTTCCATATCCAAGCATAAAACCCTCATGTGCTTTTGGTGCAAATTTTGAGGTGTGATGTGGGTCCTTGATCCAGCACCTTGCGCCAAATACTCTGAAGTAACTGACATTAGGCTTCTTGCCAGTAAGGAGCTCATAAGATGTCTTGTTCAGTAGCTTGTGAAGATAAACATGATTGATTGTATGGCATGCAGTATCAATGGCTTCGGGCCAGAATTTTCTTGGGGTCTTGTATTCATCTAGCATCGTTCTGGCCATCTCAATTAGTGTTCTGTTCTTGCATTCGACGACGCCATTCTGCTGTGGCGTGTACGGGGCTGAGAATTCATGTGTGATGCCCAAGGTATCAAGATATGTATCAAGGCCAGTGTTCTTGAATTCAGTGCCATTGTCACTTCTGATGTGCTCTATCTTGGCGCCAAAATTGTTCATAGCTCGATTGGCGAAGCGTCTGAAGACATCCTGCACTTCAGTCTTGTAAAGGATTATGTGCACCCAAGTATATCTAGAATAATCATCAACAATAACGAAGCCATAGAGGCAAGCAGTAGTAGTTAGAGTTGAGTAATGAGTGGGACCGAAAAGATCCATGTGAAGCAGTTCGAAGGGTCGAATAGTGGTCATGATTGTCTTCGAGGGATGTTTGGCCCTCGTCATCTTCCCTTCTTCACAGGCACCGCATAAGTGGTCTTTCTTGAACTTGACGCCCTTGATGCCTATGACATGCTTCTTCTTCGCAAGGGTGTGGAGGTTCCTCATGCCAGCATGTCCAAGCCTCCGATGCCAGAGCCAGCATTCTGAAGCCTTTGCTAGAAGACATACTGCAAGCTGTGGCCCTGCTGAGACATCTACCACATACAAATCATCTTTTCGATACCCTTCAAACACTAGAGACTTGTCAGATTCCATTAGTACAAGGCAATGATATTTTCCAAACATTACGATCATGTTCAAATCGCAAAGCATTGAGACAGACATTAAGTTGAAGCCAAGGGATTCAACAAGCATGACTTTATCCATGTGTTGATCCCTTGAGATTGCAACTCTACCTAGACCCAATACCTTACTTTTACCAGTGTCAGCAAATGTGATGTGGCTCTTGTCGGATGGACGTAAGGTTGAGTCCATAAGAAGACTTCTTTTGCCAGTCATGTGATTTGTACACCCATTGTCAATAATCCATTTTGAAGACGCTAGTGTCGTACCCTACAGTGCAGTTAGGGGGATAGGCTTCACCAAGAGCATTGTGAAGCAAAAACATTTGACGAACCAGTGGGTTATGAAAGCTTAGATCCAGGTTAGGACTAATAGGGAGAGTAGCAAGTGATTCAGGTACGAAGTACATAGTAAGACCATTTGGGCATCTAATCTTGCGCCCTACAAGATGTTTAAGGTCCCCAGCAATAGCGTCAGACGATTTTGGTTTTCTGCTGGAGACCTTTCCCTGGAAAAGAGAGTTAAGCTTTCTTAGCCACCCACATCAAGGGCGGCTTAGAAGCAATAAGTCTAAGTGCAGCATCTGAGAATTTTGGCTTTGAAGCCTTAGCAAACAGTCTTGCAAGCGGACAATAGTACTCATAAGAATAAGCAGAATAGTTCTTCATCTTATGAACATGGCGGTTTGGTGAACCGCTCTCATATTCATATGCCTGAGTATGGTTTCCTTGCAAAACATTTGCGTTAGTGCGACTCAGGTGAGTCCTCTGTCTGTATGAAGCCTTTGGACCGTATGAAGTCTTTGGTCTGAGGTTTGTCTTCTTCACGTGAGGTGTCATGATGACATTCACAGGAAGACTCTCCAGACACCTTTTCGAAACCCAGATCTTCTTCATAGGAGGTCCATTCCTACAGTTAGTACCAATGTACCTGGCAAATACTTCACCATTCTGATTCTTAAATAGTATATAGTTTGCGTCAAAGGATTCATAAATGATAATGGGGTTAGCACAAGTGAAGCCAGATAGATTGGATGGATCTGCTGAAGGTTCCTTTGCAGCAACCCACATGGTTTTGGGGTACTTCTCAGGTTTCCAGTAAGATCCATCTACATTCATTTTCCTTACGAACCCTACACCCTCTTTCCTAGGGTTTCGGTTCAGAATCTGCTTTTTCAGGACATCACATAGCGTCTGATGCCCTTTAAGACTTTTGTACATCCCTGTTTCAAGCAATGTCTTCAACCTAGCATTCTCATCAGCAATGGCGGTGGTATCCTCAGCAGAGGGGTTAGTTACCACATCAACAGTTGAAGATATTGCAACAACAGTAGCAGTAGAACATTCAGCAACAGAAATAGCATTATCACGCTCAATGCATTTAAGACATGGTGGTTCAAATCCTTCCTGAGCGGGACTGATCTGTTTGGCGCGAAGTGACTCGTTTTCCGTTTGAAGATCTTCATGAACCGCTCTCAATTTCTCAAGATCTTGCTTCCTTTGAAGATAATCATAGGAAAGCTTTTCATGAGTTATTGAGAGAGTTTCATGACGACTTTCAAGTTCCTGATACTTAACATGAAGATTTTTTATGTCTTCAATTAAGGATTCAGATCGAGTCATTTCAGCACCTAACAGATCATCGCTTCTGTCTAACAGTTTTTGAATATGTTCCATAGCTTTTTGTTGTTCAGTTGCAATTTTAGCAAGTGTTTTGTAGCTAGGTTTTGAACCACAATCAGAGTCATCTTCACTAGATGTTTGATAGTGAGTAGTGCGTGTGTTTACCTTGGCACCGCGTGCCATGAAGCAGTAGGTAGAAGCGGAGTAGTCCTTGTCATTTGCATCGGTGTCGGTGATGAAGTCATTGTCTTCAGTGTTGAAGATGGACTTGGCAACGTATGCTGTAGCCAGACTTGCGATGCCTGAGTCGGATTCCTCCTCAGACTCCACCTCCGCCTCCTCAGAAGCAGACTCCTCCTCTGAATCCATTTCCTTGCCAACAAACGCACGTGCCTTGCCAGATGAGCTCTTCTTGTGTGATGAAGACTTTGAGGAAGACTTGGAAGAAGACTTTGAGTATTTCTTCTTCTTCTTCTTGTCGTCAGAGTCATATTCCTTGCTCTTCTTCTTCTTTTTGTTCTCATTGTCCCACTGTGGACACTCAGAGATGAAGTGGCCAAGTTTCTTGCACTTGTGACATGTTTTCTTCTTGTAGTCATGAGCAGGAGCTTCATCATTCCTTGAACTTGATCGGGAAGACTTTCTGAAGCCTTTCTTCTTGGTGAATTTTTGGAACTTCTTGACAAGCATAGCAAGTTCCCTTCCAATGTCTTCAGGATCATCAGAACTGCTGTCAGATTCTTCTTCAGATGAGGAGACAACTTTTGCCTTCAAGGCACGAGTTCGCCCATAGTTTGGACCGTAGATATCTCTTTTCTCCGAAAGCTGAAACTCATGTGTGTTGAGCCTCTCAATTATGTCAGACGGATCGAGTGTCTTGAAATCAGGACGTTCTTGAATCATCAGGGCCAGGATGTCAAACAAACTATCAAGTGATCTCAGCAGCGTCTTGACGACTTCGTGTTTGGTAATCTCAGTGGCGCCGAGGGCTTGAAGCTCATTTGTGATGTCAGTGAGTCGATCAAATGTGTGCTGGACATTCTCATTGTCATTTCGCTTGAAGCAGTTGAAGAGGTTGCGAAGGACACTGATTCTCTGATCTCTTTGGGTTGAGATGCCTTCATTGACCTTGGAGAGCCAGTCCCAGACCAGCTTGGATGTCTTCAAAGCACTCACACGGCCATACTGTCCTTTGGTCAGATGACCACAGATGATATTCTTGGCAGTAGAGTCCAATTGAACGAATTTCTTGACATCAGCAGCAGTGACACCTTCTCCAGCCTTGGGAACGCCGTTCTCGACGACATACCGTAGGTCGACGTCAATGGCTTCAAGATGCATGCGCATCTTATTCTTCTAGTAGGGATATTCAGTTCCATCGAAGACGGGGAACGCAGCGGAGACTTTAATTATCCCTGCAGTCGACATAGCTAAAACTCCAGGTGGTTAAACCGAATCACACAGAACAAGGGAGCACCTTGCTCTGATACCAATTGAAAGTGCGTTATATCGACTAGAGGGGGGGTGAATAGGCAATTTTTATGAAAGTCTTCAGAACATAGAAGTTTTGAAGACAAACGATAGAATTAAACCTATTACCATGCAGCGGAAGGTAGACTACACTAGGCAAACCATAGTCAAGTATTCAATGAAGTGAAAGCACAAAGACTAATAGCAGCTAGGTAGTAAGGATCAGGTAGGAAGTTATTGTGAAGCCAAACAGAACACGCAGTCACTCAGTGAAGACAAATGATAGTGCAAACATACAATGACTTCACAATGAGTAACAGTAAGTAAATTGAAGTGAAGATGAAACCAGTGACTCGTTGAAGACAATGATTTGTTGGACCAGTTCCAGTTGCTGTGACAACTGTACGTCTGGTTGGAGCGGCTAGGTATTTAAACCTTAGGACACATAGTCCCGGACACCCAGTCCTGAACACGCAGCTCAGGACACCCAGTCCTCACCGTATTCTCCTTGAGCTAAGGTCACATAGACCTCGCCCAATCACTTTGGTAAGTCTTCAAGGTAGACTCCCAAACCTTCACAGACTTCGTTCACCGGCAATCCACAATGTCTCTTGGATGCTCAGAACGCGACGCCTAACCGGCTGGAGGATGCACAGTCCTCAAGTGTAATAAGTCTTCAGATCACACAGACAAGAAGACTTAAGTGATGCCCAATTCTCTCTGGCTCTGGTGGTTAGGGCTTTATCCTCGCAAGGAATTCTCTCTCAAAGGCTTCGAGGTGGGTTGCTCTCAAACGACAAAAGCCGTACTATCAATCTGAGCAGCCAACCGTTTATGGTTGAAGGGGGTGGGCTATTTATAGCCACTTGGCAACCCGACCTGATTTGTCCGAAATGACCCTGGGTCACTAAGGAACTGACACGTGTCCCAATGGTCAGATTTCAAACTCACACGGCAACTTTACTTGGGCTACAAGCAAAGCTGACTTGTCCGACTCTGGATAAGATTCGCTCTCATAGTCTTCACCCGAAGACATAGGTTTTTGGTTTAGGCATCACTTTAGTCATTCTGACTGGTTCTCTTGGACCCCACTTAACAGTACGGTGGTTCCTATGACTCAACACAAAAGAAAAAGAACTACGAAAGATCTAAGTATTCGAGCTCCATAGGCTTCATATAGTGTCTTCTCTTGTCATAGTCTTCAATGTGAATATCTTCATATACCACCTTTGACTTCAATGTCTTCATACAGTTTTAGCGGTCATCTCTGGTAGTAAAACCGAATCAATGAGGGACTTCTACCTGTGTTATCCTGCAATTCTCACAAACACATTAGTCCCTCAACTAGGTTTGTCGTCAATACTCCAAAACCAACTAGGGGTGGCACTAGATGCACTTACAGCTACTCTGCTGCATCATCCCTTCCTCTTTGGGGAAAACCAACGCAAGCTCAAGACGTAGCAGCATCCCGCAATCTTTCACCATTCCTCTCCATCCACTTCAGCTTCGTTCTTCCATCCGCCATGGCGAGAGGGGGCATCGGCCCTTCGACGGTGGCGGTGAGGGTCTCTGCTCGACAGCGCGTCCCTCCTTCCCAAGAGCTTGCGGCGGTGGAGCCGGCCATGAGAGGAAGGGGGAGGGGGCGAGGCCGAGGTCGGCATGGCACTCGGGGAAGAGGGGGACGGGGCGGCGCAGCGGCCTTGCCTCTGCCAGCGATGCCTCCTCCAATGGAGGGCCACATTGGGGACCAGCCTCGTGAGTTCTTAATCAGGCTACACCACCACCACGCCGTCGTCTTCGTCTCGCTGCTCCATTTGCTCGGGAGATGGAGCTCGATCCACCCCAGACCCTGAGGTTGCATATGAGGGGCTGCGGGAACGGCAGCACGCGGGCCGACGTTGACTTTCCCGCCCCTCACGTCATGTATCTTCGTCGCGGATGGAAGACTTTTGCTTGTATCCACAGCCTGACGGTGGGGCTCGTTCTCTATTTAAAATTAATGGAGAATGGCCTGCTCTCCATCAAGGTCTTTGGAGACTCTGGAACTCGCCTGAAGTGCTGCGTGGAGAGCTCCTCCGATGACGAAGGCTCTTCCTCAAGTGGGAGTGACGAGGAGGACAACGACAGCAACGACGAGGGTGTCGAGTGGGGGAATGCCGACTCCGACTGATTGCCCGCCCCTCCCTCGGCCATGCGCCCTGCCAAGGGCCTTCCTCGTCAAGCTCTCCATCGGCGCGTTCGCCGTCGCCTTCTTTTTGCCTTCACCTGCTGCACCTGGGAGGAAAAGGGCAAGAACAGGGATCACGGGGCACTTACCTTTTTTTAGTTTGTAAGCCTACGGGCCTTGGTAGAATTTAGATCTTGTAATCCCCTCGCTCGTCTACTCATCCCGTATGAATTGTACTTGTTTACAACGTATGAATGAAAAGAAGGGTGTTTGTCGGGTTTTGCTTGCGCGTGGGCGAGGGACACCCCGAGGAACATGTCCTCGTTATCTTAAGATAAACATTGTATCCGGACAACATGCCTTGCCGTCCTCCTGCTCTATGTCTCAGCTACACTCACGCCCTTGGCGGAGGTAGGGGACGAGTAGGATTAGGCCCTTTGCTCGCCCTCTTCCCATCGCACTACAACCAAGTTCCGGCCCGAAGTAAGTTTTTCGGACACGGGACAGAGGGAGCAAGATGGTACGAGAGCGAGCGAAGCCTTATACGTTCAAGGTTCATACGGGGGCACAGAGTGGGGGAGAAAGACTTATCTGATGTCGTAGCCCCCCGGCAACCTTGGCTTGCCGTGATTGGATCCTTAGACCTGCAGCCCCCAGCAACCTTGGCTTGTCGGGGTCGGATCCTTAGACCTGCAGCCCCTGTCAACCTTCGCTTGTCGGGGTCGGGGCGTCGGCCTGTTCTCTTTCTTCCAAATAGCTCAACAGAAATGTCCATGTACACTGCGAACCAAAGAGGACGGAAAGGAACAGAGAGATGCACACTCGACCTCTATGCTAGGGGTTAGCCGCCGCTAAGCACTATTAACCCTAACCGAGGGAGAGACCCAACCTAGCATGCATGCTAATACTTAGGGCGCCGGTGCTTCATTTTTTTACGCTCAGGGTCTGCGCCTGGCTTTGTACAGAGGGTTACATGCCTCGCCGGCAAGGCTTGTACAAATGATGGCTTGCCGGGGGGCATCAACCGTGCCTCATGGGTAAAACTTGCGAAGATGTTCGATGTTCCAGGAGTTGCTCACTGGAATAGCATCTTCGGTCTCCAGGCGGACTGCACCGGGCCTGGTGACTCGTATTACCCGATAAGGGCCTTCCCACTTCGGTGTCAACTTGTTGGAATTCTTGGCCGATTGAACGTGCCGAAGAACAAGGCCGCCTTCCTCAAAGCTTTGGGCATGAACCTTGCGGCTATGGTAACGGTGTAAGGCTTGCTGGTAGCGGGCTGCTCTCACAGCCGCCCGAAGACGATCTTCCTCAAGGAGCGTTGCGTCATCTTGCCACAACTGCTCTTGCTCAAGCTCGTCATAAGCGAGCACTCGTGGTGACCCGTATGTGAGTTCCATGTGGAGAACTGCTTCTGCCCCGTATACCAGGGCAAAGGGTGTCTGGCCGGTGGCTCGATTTGGTGTCGTTCTGATTGACCAAAGAACCGCCGGCAACTCATCAATCCAGCGCCTTCCGCTCTTGTGCAGCCTGTCAAAAGTCTTTGTCCTTAGGCCTCGTAGTACTTCAGCATTTGCCCTCTCTGCCTGGCCGTTGCTCCGTGGGTGTGCCACAGAAGCAAAACAGACCTTGTTGCTGAGGTCTTGGATGTATTGCATGAAGGTGTGGCTTGTAAACTGCGTGCCATTGTCAGTGATGACTCTGTTTGGCACACCAAAGCAGCAGACTAGCCCCTTGAAGAACTTGACGGCTGATTGCACTGTCACCTTCCTTACCGCTTCCACCTCCGGCCACTTTGTGAACTTGTCGATTGCGACGTACAAGTACTCAAAGCCCCCGACAGCACGGGGGAAGGGGCCCAGTATGTCGAGCCCCCAGACCGAAAATGGCTAGGGGAGAGGAATTGTTTGAAGGGCTTGAGCTGGTTGATGAAGCTTCTTCGAATGGAACTGACACGCTTCACACTTGGTTACTAGTGCCGTTGCATCCTGGAGGGCAGTGGTCCAGAAGAAACCCTGCCAGAATGCCTTGCCGGCAAGGGCCCTCGACCCTATGTGGGAGCCACATATGCCTCCGTGTATCTTTGCCAATAGCTCCAGTCCTTCCTCCCGGGGAATGCACTTCAATTTCACACCGTTTGTCCTTTTTCTGTACAGGACGTCGTCGACGAACTGATACATGGCAGACTAGCGGGCTACTTTCTCCACTTCTTCCTGCCCCTCGGGGAGTTCCCTTGTTTGGAGGAATCGGACGGTATGTTGTGCCCATGCCGGAGCCTGGGGCTCGACGACTAAAGGCATTTCCTCTGCCATGGGAGCGGCTGTCTGTACAGCCAGGGCTTGACGCCTCGCCGGAGTCGGTTGCCCCATGGCAGGCTCAGCGTCCATGGCAACATCTTTGCCGGTGGCTCCTGGGAGCTTGGCGGGAAAGTACTTCCCTGATTTTCTTCGCTTGTTCTACTCTGTTGATGGTTCAACGGATGGTTGATTCAACGGAAGCACAAAAGTACCTGGTTCCACACGTAGTTTGAAGGCGGAGCGTTTCGACATGTAGTCAGCGATGTCGTTCTCCACTCAGGGAATGTGCTCCGCCTGTATACCATCAAAACGCTCCTCCAGCTTCCTCACCTCATCTACGTAGGCCTCCATCAACGGGCTTTGATAATCTTTGTTGACTTGCTTGACGACAAGCTGTGAATCACCCCTAACGATGAGCTTCTTGATCCCGAGGTCTGCTGCGATCCTGAGACCGGCAAGCAACCCCTCGTATTCAGTAGTGTTGTTCGTGGGCATCTCCCTGGGAATGTGCATCTGGATTACATACTTGAGGTGCTCTCCGGTGGGTGCAACGAGCAGCACACCAGCACCGGCGCCTTACAGCAAGAAAGCCCCATCAAAGTACATAATCCAGTTGTGATTTCCCTCCTTGCCGGGGAGGGTGGTCTCTTGGATCTCTTCGTCGGGTGTTGAGGTCCACTCAGCGATGAACTCTGCCAAGACTCTGCTCTGGATTGTCAAAGTACTTTCAAACTTCAAACCAAAGCTCGACAGTTCCACGACCCACTCCACAATCCTCCCAGTTGCGTCTGGGTTATGCAATGAGGAGGCCATAAGGAGGCTGAAGAGAAACTTCTGCACACCGGAGTACCTTGACCTAGCCCCCTGCAAGAGGGAGCTGACAAAGTAAACCGGGTGTTGCGTCATTTTCTTTTTCTGCACCACTTCGTTTGGTTGAGCAGGCCCCGTCCCGCCAGCGTCAGACTCTGCCGGGGGGAGCTCTGGCTTGCCATCCGCCAGTCCTGCCGTTGCCACTGCCTCTTCGTCGACCTCCCTCTGCGCCACTAGCGCGACACTGACCACTTGATTCATTGCCACTAGATATAGCAAAAACGACTCTTGCAGTTTGGGCGCAACCAGTATCGGTGTAGAGGAGAGGTATTTCTTCAAATCCTGCAGCGCTGCTTCGGCCTCTGGGGTCCATTCCATTGGGCCCGCCTTTTTCAAAAAAATTAAAAAGGGAAGGGCACACTCAGCAGACTTGGAGCTGAATCTGCCCATGGCGGCAACGCAACCAGTGAGCCGACGCACATCTTTGATCCGCTCGGGCGCCTCAATCTGCTCAATAGCCTTGATCTTGTCTAGATTCGCCTCGATCCCATGCTGTGACACAAAGAGCCCGAGAAGTTTGCAGAACGGAACGCCAAAGACACACTTCTCAGGGTTCAACTTGAGGTTGATCTTGCGTAGATTCACAAATGTCTCTTCCAAATCTTGTACAAGCGTTACCCTGTCCTTGGTTTTGACCACTATGTCAACCATATAAGCTTCCATATTTCTATGTAGCTGGGGCTCAAAACCAATTTGGACTTCCCTTGCAAACGTTGAGCCAGCACTCTTCAACCCGAAAGGCATCCGTAAAAAGCAATACGTACCACATGGGGTGATGAATGCTGTCTTCTCTTCGTCTTCTCTTGTCATGAAGATCTGGTGGTACCCCGAGTAGGCGTCAAGGAATGATAACAGATCACACCCGGTCATGGAGTCAACAATCTGGTCAATGCGTGGTAACGGGAAAGGGTCCTTGGGACAAGCCTTATTGATATCTATGTGGTCAATACACAGCCTCCAATTCCCATTTGCCTTGCGCACCACCACCGGATTGGCCAACCACGTCGTATGGAGTACTCCTCTCACCAAGCCTGCCGCTTCCAACTTCTTGATCTCCTCCGTAATGAACTCCCGTCGTTCCAAAGCTTGCTTCCTGACCTTCTGCTTGATGGGTCGCGCATGAGGACAAACAACAAGATGGTGCTCAATCACCTCCCTGGGAACGCCGGGGATGTCGGATGCTTGCCATGCAAACACGTCGACATTCGCCCGTAGGAAGGTGACGAGCGCGCTTTCCTATTTACTGTCTAGGGTGGAGCTTATGGTGAAAGCCCCTCCCATGCCATCCTCCTCGACGGACACCCTCTTGGTCTCTGGTGGCGCAGCTCTGGATTTCTTTCTCTTGCCGGTGGAGCTCTCTGGCATGTCCTCGATGGGAGCACAACACTCCGAAGAGGTGCGCTTGCCGGAGTGGGTGCGAGGTCTTGCCGGTCTTATTTCCCGCCGGGGCTCCAACGGCAGGAGCGAGTGCCTTGGCGGCAGTCGCTGCAACTGCTTCCCGGTAGAGTTGGTCGGCGCAGATCAGTGCGTCCTTCTTGTTGGAGGGGACGGTGATGATGGTCATCAGCCCCGGCATCTTCAGTGTGTTGTAGGCATAATGTGATGCCGCCATGAACTTGGCCAGTGCCGGGCGGCCGAGAATCCCATTTTAGGGCAAGGGGATCTCGGCTACATAAAAAACAATCCTCTCCGTACTGTAGTTTAACTCGCCTCCAAACGTCACGGGCAGCGTGACCTTATCCTCCGGCTGACTCCTCCCCAGTTTGACCCCTTGAAATGTGCCCGTCTCTTTGAGGTGTCCATCAGGAATCTACAGCCTTTTGATCACAACGGGCGAGATCAAATTCAGGCCGGCCCCGCCGTCAACTAGCATCTTGGTCACCTTGAGGTTGCGTATTGTTGGGGAGACCAACAACGGCAAACACCCGACCGCAGTTGTGCGATCAGGGTGGTCCTCGGCGTAAAAAATGATAGGCGTGTCGGGCCACTTCAGTGGCTTCCGAGCATCGAGCGATGGTTCCGCTGCTGTGATCTCACACGCCCACTGCTTGAGCTGGCGGTGAGAGGTGTGCAGCGAGGCGAACCGTCGATGCACATGGCCTCCATAGCCTTCTAGAACTCATGCTCGCCGGACTCATCATGATCATCATCTCCTTGCTTCTTGTTGCGGCCCTGAGCAGGCCTCTCTTGCTGGTTATCCTTTCCGCAGTGACCTCCTTGGCCGCCATGCTTCTTGCCAGATCCCTCAGCACCATCCTGGCACTTCTCCTTGTCCCGCTCTCATACTCAGCCTTTTTGCTTCTCAGCAAGCAGCTCGACTTGCCGACAGTTCTGGAGGTTGTGGCCCTTGGTGCGGTGGATCTTGCAGTTTTGGATGTCGGAGCCTCCTGGCTTGTCGGCAGCCGCCAAGGCCCGGCAGGTGGCGTACCCGGCAATTTCCTTGCTGGGGTCATCTGTCTTGGCCTTCTTGGCAGCACCGGTGTCCTCGGATCCCTCGACGGCAAGCACGGTCTTGCCCTTGCGCTTCCCATTATGGTGTCGTCCCTTCTTCGTCAGGATGGCTGTGCCTTCATTTGTGGATTCAGTTTCCGCGCTGGCGTCCTCGCCGTGGTACTTCCTCCCCTCTTCAGCTCAAGCTCACCTATCAGCCAGAACATAAAGTTCGGCCACATATTTGAACTTGTTCACCGCCAGCTCTTCATGCATTTTGTGGTTGCGCACATTCTGATGAAATGCGCTAATCACGGCGGCAGGATGAACATCTGGGATGTTGTACTGCACCCAGCTGAACCTCTGTATGTACTTGCACAGGGTTTCACCTTCCTTCTAGGGGATGATATGCAAATCGCTTGCCTGGCCATGAGCTTGGTGGCCCCCGGTGAAGGCGCCAACGAACTCATGTCATAAGTCCGACCAAGAAGAAATGGAATCCGCCGGCAAGTGCATCAACCACGACATAACATTGGGTTTAAGTGCCAACATGAAGTAATTGTTAAGAACCTTGTCGTCTCGGGCTCCAGCAACTTGCATCGCGATGGTGTAGATGCTGAGGAACTCTGACGGGTGGGTCTTGCCATTGTACTTCTCGCCAACGTCGGGCTTGAATGTGCGGTGGGAGGGCCACTGGAACTGCCGCAGCTCACGGGTAAAGGTTGGGCAACCCACCTTGTAGGGTAGGCCGCCAGAGCCTCCCGGTGCTGGGTGGTCCATAGTGGGCCCCTCCCATCGATCTGATTGGTGGCGCGCGTCACGCCGGCGCTCGATGGTGGTTCGAGCGTCTTCACGGGCTTGCTCCCGAAGAACTTGGCGCTGATCGCGGTGGGTTCGTGGGTCGGACGACGCTATGGATATGTTATCACAAGCATCATCATGACGGACCGACACCTGCGGCGATGGACGTGGGGGAGGAGAGTGCACCATGGCCGCAACACCTCCAATCCTTCCGCCACTGGCAGGTGGCTGCTTGAAGGAGCGCCGGCCTAAGGGCCCCACTGGTTGTCGTTCATCTTTGTTGGCAACGCCAACGAGGCTCCGGATGGTGGCTCTCCACTCGTCGAGCTTTTCCGTAGCAGGAGGAAAGTCGAGGAGCAACTTCGCGCGTGCCAAAGCTTATGCTGGTCTGGGTGGCGGCGAAAGCTGCGTGGACCGTGACGCGCTCCGACTCCTAACCACGTTAGAAGGAGCTCTATCACAGCCTGGCGGCCATGCACCATTTTTGCCAGCGTCTCGGTGTGCATGCTAGCCTTCTACATCCCGCATATGAAGCATGGGTCTCTTCCCACGGCGGCGCCCAGGGTCACTAGTGGGGTGACGCTGTTCGTCGCGCGCAACCTGGGAGGAGCGCGTCACGGGCGCCAGTGTAGGTGCCTCGGAAGGCACCGTGCCGCCCCTAGAGGGCCCCGCACCGCCTGCGGGGGCCCGACTCTGTCTTTGGATTTGGTGGCGTGCGGCCCGTCGTCTCGCGCACGAACGACAATGCTCGCCAGGCTTTGGCTACCAGAGCGATGCGGGTGTTCGTGGGCCGTGCATCGGCTTCCGTCCGCGACCGCCCACCACTCGCACGCACTGGTACGGGCCGTTCGGCCCCCGATGAACCGATCGTTGTGATCGTCTTCTTCTTGGGAGCCATGGCGATGAAGAACTACTAATCTAACTACTAGACCAGATTTTCAGAACTGCGCACCCCCTACCTGGCGCGCCAGAGATGTCGGTGTGAAACGACACCTATGGGATCACTAGGATCCCTTCAACGGTTAGTGGGCATGGGGTTGTGCAAAGAGCGGGTCTGGCGGTCAGCACAAGGATCGTTTACCCAGGTTCGGGCCGCGGATACGCGTAATACCCTAGTCCTGCTTTGATGTATATTTGAGTGTTCTTGAGTTCTTGAACTAGCTATGGTGTCTCCCTAGTTCCGAAGATCCAAATCCCCCTCCAGTACGCCTGGGGCCTCCTTTTATAGACAAAAGGGGTCGCCATAGTGGCACACAGGAGGTGGAAAGGTGCATCACGGCTGAGTCTATCCTCTGGCACCGTCGGACAAATGCAATTAATGCGCTACCGACGTGCCCCTCTTTCTTTATCGGGGACGACAAGGAAGCTTGTCCTATTTGTCGCCGCCTCGCCTGGCTCCGACGCGTGTCCGAGCTGACGAGGCATTGTAGCACCACATTGGCTGGCTGCTGGGCTGGCGTGATGGCGGAGCCTTCACGACGATCTGCATGCCACCACACAGGTGCTTGCGGAGTCGGTGTGGAGGCCGCACGCTGCCACGCAGACGCCTACCTAAATGGTTGAGCTAGCAGATGCATGGGAGCGGCGATGGAGTCTTGGCAGACATGGGCCTGGCTGCGGCCCCGCACACGTCCTCGGCAAGGGTCTTGACGAGGGCCCAGAAAGGGTCTTGCCATGGCACCACAGTCGTCCCCGGCAAGGACCTTGCCAGGGGTCTCGTGGATTTCCTTGTCAAGGATCTCGCCAAGGATCGTCGTCTTCTGGTTCTCATCTGATCTTGTGTATTTATGATCTCCACAAAGATCTGCATGCCACCATGGAGGTGCCTCCCAAGCCTTGGTTTTGATGTAGTTGACGGCGTCGGAAACCCTTGGGCTCAAGGGTGGCGCGCTCTGCTGGCGTCAGGCAAGTTGCCCCGGCAAGGATCTTGCCGGGGCTGCGGAAGCCACCCCGGCAAGAGTCTTGCCGGGGGAGTCCACCTCGCCCTCTTGCTCTCTTTGCGCCCCTGGTCTTGGCGTTGCTCTGGTTGTCTTGCGCTCCGACATCACTCCTCTACCCTGCTCGGTGCGAGCGTGGGCGCGGCTCTGACTGCCCGTGCACAAGTAAAGGGGTGCAAAAGGAGAGCCCCTACTTTTGTACACCGACGGGGAGAAAAAAAATAAGGGAGAAGGTTTCATCACGTTTTACGATACGGAGCCGCTGCCAAGCCCTAAACTCTCTCTGGAGGGCTGACCAGGAGTCCATTCGGGGCTACGGAGTGGGGAATCCTTCACCATCGTCATCATCAACTGTCCTCCATCACCAATTTCATGATGCTCACCGCCGTGCGTGAGTAATTCCATCATAGGCTTGCTGGATGATGATGGGTTGGATGACATTTATCATGTAATCGAGTTAGTTTTGTTAGGGTTTGATCCCTAGTATCCACTATGTTCTGAGATTGATGTTGCTATGACTTTGCTATGCTTAATGCTTGTCACTTGGGCCTGAGTGCCATGATTTCAGATCTGAACCTATTATGTTTTCATGAATATACGTGAGTTTGTGATCCTATCCTGCAAGTCTATAGTCAACTATTATGTGTTATGATCCGTTAACCCTGAAGTGACAATAATCAGGATACTTACCGGTGATGACCGTAGTATGAGGAGTTCATGTATTCACTATGTGTTAATGATTTGGTCTGGTACTCTATTAAACGGAGGCCTTAATATCCCTTAGTTTCCAATAGGACCCCGCTGCCACGGGAGGGTAGGACAAAAGATGTCATGCAAGTTCCTTTCCATAAGCACGTATGACTATATTCAGAATACATGCCTACATTACATTGATGAACTGGAGCTAGTTCTATGTCACCCTATGTTATGACTGTTGCATGATTGATCGCATCCGACATAATTATCCATCACTGGTCCATTGCCCATGAGCTTTTCATATATTGTTCTTCGCTTATTTACTTCTTCGTTGCTCCTGTTACAATCACTATAAAACCAAAACTGCTACCGTTACCACTACTATCATATTAGCTTGCTACTAAATACTTTGCTGCAGATATTAAGTTTCCTGGTGTGGTTGAATTGACAACTCAGCTGCTAATACTTGAGAATATTCTTTGGCTCCCCTTGTGTCGAATCAATAAATTTGGGTTGAATACTCTACCCTCGAAAACTATTGCGATCCCCTATACTTGTGGGCTATCAAGACTATTTTATGGCGCCGTTGCCAGGGAGCATAGCTCCATTCTTTGAGTCACCTGGGATTTATATCTGCTGGTCACTATGAAGAACTTGAAAGATCAAAGAACCAAGATTTTTCCCTCAACTACGAGGGGAGGTAAGGAACTGCCATCTAGCTCTGCACTTGATTCACCTTCTGTTTTGAGTAAACTTGTGACACCTACACCCGCTATTCATTCTGATACGTCTCCAACGTATCTATAATTTTTGATTGCTCCATGCTATATTATCTACTGTTTTGGACTATATTGGGCTTTATTTTCCACTTTTATATTATTTTTGGGACTAACCTATTAAACGGAGGCCCAGCCCAGAATTGTTGTTTTTGCCTATTTCAGTGTTTCGAAGAAACGGAATATCAAACGGAGTCCAAATGGAATAAACCTTTCTGGAACATGATTTTCTTCCCGAATATGACCCAGGAGACTTGGACCCTACGCCAAGGAAGCTTCGAGGTGGGCACGAGGTAGGGGGCGCGCCCTATACCCCAGGCGCGCCCCCCACCCTCGTGGGCCCACCGAAGCTCCACCGACGTACTTCTTCCTCCTATATATACCTACGTACCCCCAAACGAACAGATACGGAGCCAAAAACATAATCCCACCACTGCAACTTTCTGTTCAGGAGCTCCGCCGGAGAGGGCCGTCATCACGGAGGGCTTCTACATCATCATAGCCTCTCCGATGAAGTGTGAGTAGTTTACCTCAGACCTTCTGGTCCATAGTTATTAGCTAGATGGCTTCTTCTCTCTTTTTGGATCTCAATACAAAGTTCTCCCCCTCTCTTGTGGAGATCTATTCGATGTAATCTTCTTCTTTTTGTGGTGTGTTTGTTGAGACCGATGAATTGTGGGTTTATGATCAAATCTATCTATGAATAATATTTGAATCTTCTCTGAATTCTTTTATGTATGATTGGTTATCTTTGCAAGTCTCTTCGAATTATCCGTTTGGTTTGGCCAACTAGATTGGTAGTTCTTGCCATGGGAGAAGTGCTTAGCTTTGGGTTCGATCTTGCGGTGTCCTTTCCCAGTGACAGAAGGGGCAGCAAGGCACGTATTGCATCGTTGCCATCGAGGATAACAAGATGGGGTTTATTTCATATTGCATGAATTTATCTCTCTACATCATGTCATCTTGCTTAAAGCGTTACTCTGTTTTTAACTTAATACTCTAGATGCATGCTGGATAGCGGTCGATGAGTGGAGTAATAGTAGTAGATGCAGAATCATTTCGGTCTACTTGTCCCGGACGTGATGCCTATATACATGATCATGCCTAGATATTCTCATAACTATGCTCAATTCTGTCAATTGCTCAACAGTAATTTGTTCACCCATCGTAGAATACTTATGCTCTTGAGAGAAGCCACTAGTGGAACCTATGGCCCCCGGGTCTATTCTGATCATATCAATCTCCATCACTTTAAACTTGCTTTGCTTTTTTACTTTGCCTTTTACTTTTCACTTTGCATCTCTATACCAAAAATACCAAAAATAGTATATCTATCAGATCTCACTCTCGTAAGTGACCGTGAAGGGATTGACAACCCCTAATCGCATTAGTTGCGAGTAGCTATCGTTTTGTGCATGTACGAGGGACTTGAGCGTGGCCTCCTACTGGATTGATACCTTGGTTCTCAAAAACTGAGGGAAATACTTACGCTACTCTGTTGCATCATCCTTTCCTCTTCGGGGAAATCCAATGCAAGCTCAAGAGGTAGAAAGAAGAATTTCTGGCGCCGTTGCCGGGGAGGTTCGCGCAAGTCAAGATTTGACTCCCGACAACGAGCCATTTCTGGCGCCGTTGCCTGGGAGTCTACGCAAAAAGTCAACATACCAAGTACCCATCACAATCCCTATCTCTCGCATTACATTATTTGCCATTTGCCTCTCGTTTTCCTCTCCCCCACTTCACCCTTGCCTTTTTTTCGCCCTCTCTTTCCAAATCTCCTTCTCCTTCACCCTCTCTTTTCCGCTTGCCTTTTTGTTTGCTCGTGCATTGGATTGCTTGTTTGTCGTGATGGCGCAACCGAGATTTGGTGATCTTCACCTTAAAAAGTTAGAGGAGATCGAAAACAACGTTAGGAAGTTTATGGTTTTGCAATTTGAGCATAATAATTTCTTTAGAGACGAGCTTAAGGAAAAAAAAGTTTTATGAATTATATGAATAAAGAGCTTGATGATATGTCTAAAGAATTTGATGGTATAAGATCCCAAATTGCTCGTCTAGAAAAGATGACTGCTGAAATTTTGGATATGCAAGCCACCTTAGTTAATAAGATGGCCGCTAAACCGAATTCCTATGAAAATCAAGATGAAGATCTAAAAGTTATTGATGTGTCTCCTATCAAATCTTTGTTTTGCAATATGAATCTTGATGAAACTGAATATGATCTTCCTTTACCTAGAAGGCGTTCTAAAAATTCGGAGTATTTAGATCTTTATGATGAAATTGATGAAAGTGGGATTGAAAGAAATAAAAATCTAGATGTTGCTAAACCCACTATATTGGATTTCAAGGAATTTAATTATGAAAGTTGCTCTTTAATTGATTGTATTTCCTTGTTGCAATCCGTGCTAAATTCTCCACATGCTTATAATCAAAAGAAAGCCTTTACCGAACATATTGTTGATGCCTTGATGCAATCTTATGAAGAAAAACTTGAGTTGAAAGTTTGTATCCCTAGAAAACTCTATGATGAGCGGGAACCAACTATTAAAATTAAAATTAAAGATCATGAGTTTTATGCTTTGTGTGATTTGGGTGGTAGTGTTTCCACTATCCCAAAACTTTGTGTGATTTGCTAGATTTCCGCGATTTTGATGATTGCTCTATAAACTTGCATCTTGCGGATTCCACTATTAATAAACCTATGGGAATAATTAATGATGTTCTTATTGTTTCAAATAGGAATTATGTGCCCGTAGATTTCATTGTTCTTGATATAGATTGCAATCCTTCTTGCCCTATTATTCTCGGTAGACCTTTCCTTAGAACGGTTGGTGCGATTATTGATATGAAGGAAGGGAATATTAGATTTCAATTTCCATTACAAAAGGGAATGGAACACTCTCCTAGAAAGAAAATAAAATTGCCATATGAAACTATCATGAGAGCCACTTATGGATTGCCGACCAAAGATGGCAATACCTAGATCTATCCTCGCTTTTATGCCTAGCTAGGGGCGTTAAACGATAGCGCTTGTTTGGAGGCAACCCAATTTTATTTTTGTGTTTTTCTCCTGTTTAGTAATAAATAAATTATTTATACTCTGTTTTGGTTGTGTTTTTTGTGTTTAATTAGTGTTTGTGCCAAGTAGAACCGTTGGGAAGACCTGGGGAAAGTCTTGGTGAACTTGCTGTAAAAAACAGAAACTTTAGCGCTCACGAGAACTGCTGTCATTTTTATTTAGAAAGTGCTATTTAGTTAATTATTTTTGAATATGATTAATAGATAAAGTCCTCACGTCCAACAATTTATTTTATAATTTTTGGGGTTCCAGAAGTTTGCGTTAGTTACATATTACTACAGACTGTTCTGTTTTTGACAGATTCTGTTTTTCGTGTGTTGTTTGCTTATTTTGATGAATCTATGGTTAGTAAAATAGTTTATAATCCATAGAGAAGTTGTAATACAGTAGGTTTAACACCAATATAAATAAAGAATGAGTTCATTACAGTACCTTGAAGTGGTCTTTTGTTTTCTTTCTCTAACGGAGCTCATGAGATTTCTATTGAGTTTTGTGTTGTGAAGTTTTCAAGTTTTGGGTGAATTCTTTTGATGGATCATGGAACAAGGAGTGGCAATAGCCTAAGCTTGGGGGTGCCCATGGCACCCCCAAGATAATCCAAGGACACCAAAAAGTCAAAGCTTGGGGATGCCCCGGAAGGCATCCCCTCTTTTGTCCACTTCCATCGGTAATTTACTTGGAGCTATATTTTTATTCACCAACATGATATGTGTTTTGCTTGGAGCGTCTTGCATTATTTGTGTCTATGGTTGTTAATGTGCCACAATCATCCTTGCTGTACACACCTTTTGAGAGAGCCATACATGAATTAGAATTTGATAGAATACTCTATGTGCTTCACTTATATCTTTTTGAGCTAAGAAGTTTTGCTCTATGTGCTTCACTTATATCTTTTGAGCGCTATAATTTTGCTCTATGTGCTCACTTAGATCTTTTAGAGCACGGTGGTGGATTTGTTTTAAATAAACTATTGATCTGTCATGCTTCACTTAAATTATTTTGAGAGTCTTAATAGCATGGCAATTTGCTTAATAATAACATGCTTGGTATTCAAGATTTGTGAAACTTTCTTTTGAGTGTGTTGAATACTAAGAAAAGTTGGATGCTTGATAATTGTTTTGAGATATGGAGGTAGTAATATCAAAGTCATGCTAGTGGAGTAATTGTGAATTTGAGAAGTGCTTGAGTTAAAGTTTGCAAGTCCCGTAGCATGCACGTATGGTAAACGTTATGCAACAAATTTGAAACATGAGGTGTTATTTGATTGTCCTCCTTATGAGTGGCGGTCGGGGACGAGTGGTGGTCTTTTCCTACCAATCTATCCCCCTAGGAGCATGCGCGTAATACTTTGGTTTTTGATGGCTTGTAGATTTTTGCAATAAGTATATGAGTTCTTTATGACTAATGTTGAGTCCATGGATTATACGCACTCTCACCCTTCCACCCTTGCTCGCCTCTTCGGTACCATGCATTGCCCTTTCTCACATTGAGAGTTGGCGCTAACTTCGCCGGTGCATCCAAACCCAGTGATATGATACGCTCTTTCACACATAAACCTCCTTATATCTTCCTCAAAACAGCCACCGTACCTACCTATTATGGCATTTCCATAGCCATTCCGAGATATATTGGTATGCAACTTTCCACCATCTAGTTTATCATGACACATTCATCACTGTCATATTGCTAGCATGATCATGAAGTTGACATAGTATTTGTGGCAAAGCCACCGTTCATAATTTTTTCATACTTGTCACTTTTGATTCATTGCATATCCCGGCACACCGCCGGAGGCATCCATATAGAGTCATACTTTGTTCTAGCATCGAGTTGTAATCATTGAGTTGTAAATAAATAGAAGTGTGATGATCATCATTCAATAGAGCATTGTCCCAAAAAAAGAAAAAAAGAAAAAAAGGAGAAAGGCCAAAGAAAAAAAAAGAAGGCCCAAAAAAAGAAAATAAATAAAAAGGGGCAATGCTACTATCCGTTTTTCCACACTTGTGCTTCAAAGTAGCACCATGTTCTTCATATAGAGAGTCTCTTGAGTTATCACTTTCATATACTAGTGGGAATTTTCATTATAGAACTTGGCTTGTATATTCCAACAATGGGCCTCCTCAAGTGCCCTAGGTCTTCGTGAGCAAGCAAGTTGGATGCACACCCACTTAGTTTCTTTTTTTGGAGCTTTCATACATTTATAGCTCTAGTGCATCCGTTGCATGGCAATCCCTACTCCTTGCATTAACATCAATCGATGGGCATCTCCATAGCCCATTGATTAGCCTCGTTGATGTGAGACTTTCTCCTTTTTGTCTTCTCCACATAACCCCCATCATTATATTCTATTCCACCCATAGTGCTATATCCATGGCTCACGCTCATGTATTGCATGAAAGTTTATGAGTTTGAAATTATTAAGGTAGGTATGAAACAATTGCTTGGCTTGTCATCGGGGTTGTGCATGATGAGAGCATTCTTGTGTGACGAAAATGAAGCATGACTAAACTATATGATTTTGTAGGGATGAACTTTCTTTGGCCATGTTACTTTAAGAAAACATAATTGCTTTGTTGGTTTGCTTGAAGTATTATTATTCTCTATGTCAATATGAACTTTTGTCTTGAATCTTCCTAATCTGAATATTCATACCACAATTAAGAAGATTTGCATTGAAATTATGCCATTAGCACTCCACATAAAAAATTCTATTTTAATCAATTACCTACTCGAGGACGAGTAGGAATTAAGCTTGGGGATGCCTGATACGTCTCCAACGTATCTATAATTTTTGATTGCTCCATGCTATATTAATCTACTGTTTCGGAATATATTGGGCTTTATTTTTCCACTTTTATATTATTTTTGGGACTAACCTATTAACCGGAGGTCCAACCCAGAATTGCTGTTTTTTGCCTATTTCAGTGTTTCGAAGAAACGGAATATCAAACGGAGTCCAAATGGAATAAACCTTTCTGGAACGTGATTTTCTTCCTGAATATGACCCAGGAGACCTGGACCCTACGCCAAGGAAGCTTCAAGGTGGGCACGAGGTAGGGGGCGCGCCCTATACCCCCAGGCGCGCCCCCACCCTCGTGGGCCCACCGAAGCTCCACCGACGTACTTCTTCCTCCTATATATACCTACGTACCCCCAAACGAACAGATACGGAGCCAAAAACCTAATTCCACCGCCGCAACTTTCTGTATCCACGAGATCCCATCTTAGGGCCTGTTCCAGAGCTCCGCCGGAGAGGGCCGTCATCACGGAGGGCTTCTACATCATCATAGCCTCTTCGTTGAAGTGTGAGTAGTTTACCTCAGACCTTCCGATCCATAGTTATTAGCTAGATGGCTTCTTCTCTCTTTTTGGATCTCTATACAAAGTTCTCCCCCTCTCTTATGGAGATCTATTCGATGTAATCTTCTTCTTTTTGCGGTGTGTTTGTTGAGACCGATGAATTGTGGGTTTATGATCAAGTCTATCTATGAATAATATTTGAATCTTCTCTGAATACTTTTATGCATGATTGGTTATCTTTGCAAGTCTCTTCGAATTATCCGTTTGGTTTGGCCAACTAGATTGGTAGTTCTTGCCATGGGAGAAGTGCTTAGCTTTGGGTTCGATCTTGCGGTGTCCTTTCCCAATGACGGAAGGGGCAGCAAGGCACGTATTGCATTGTTGCCATCGAGGATAACAAGATGGGGTTTATTTCATATTGCATGAATTTATCTCTCTACATCATGTCATCTTGCTTAAAGCGTTACTCTGTTTTTAACTTAATACTCTAGATGCATGCTGGATAGCGGTCGATGAGTGGAGTAATAGTAGTAGATGTAGAATCATTTCGGTCTACTTGTCACGGACGTGATGCCTATATACATGATCATGCCTAGATATTCTCATAACTATGCTCAATTCTATCAATTGCTCAACAGTAATTTGTTCACCCACCGTAGAATACTTATGCTCTTGAGAGAAGCCACTAGTGAAACCTATGGCCCCCGGGTCTATTCTCATCATATCAATCTCCTTCACTTTAATCTTGCTTTGCTTTTTTACTTTGCCTTTTACTTTTCACTTTGCATCTCTATACCAAAAATACCAAAAATATTATATCTATCAGATCTCACTCTCGTAAGTGACCGTGAAGGGATTGACAACCCCTAATCGCGTTGGTTGCGAGTAGCTATCGTTTTGTGCAGGTACGAGGGACTTGAGCGTGGCCTCCTACTGGATTGATACCTTGGTTCTCAAAAACCGAGGGAAATACTTACGCTACTCTGCTGCATCATCCTTTCCTCTTCGTGGAAATCCAACGCAAGCTCAAGAGGTAGCACATTCTGATATGTCACATGTTATTGATGATGCCACTTCTGCCTTGCATGATACTTATGATGAGACTACTTCTATGCTTGATAATATTATGCCATTAGGTGAATTTCTCGATGAACAACTGGCTAGGGTTAAAGATAATGAAATTATTGAAACATATAATATTGATGAAAGTGATGATGAAGATTCTCCCCCTAGATATGAATTGCCTGTTGTGCCTGAGGGTTATGTTATGGATGAAGAAACTGCTAGAGACTTTCTTGCTTGCAATGATAGATCTGATCTTAAGAAATTATTAGCTAAGCTTAAAGAAAAGTCTTTGAATGCAAGAATGAAATATGACCCTGCCTTTTGCTACTTCACCTATCTTTATTACTGATAAGGATTATGATTTCTCTGTCGATCATGAGTTAATTAGTTTGGTTGAATCTGATCCTTTTTATGGCTATGAATCTGAAACTGTTGTGGCACATCTTACTAAATGAAATGATATAGCCACCGTATTTACACATGATGAGAAAACTCGCTATTACTTTATCCTTAAGTTGTTTCCGTTCTCATTAAAGGGTGATGCTAAAACATGGTTTAATTCTCTTGATCCTGGTTGTGTGCATAGTCCCCGGGATATGATTTATTACTTCTCTGCTAAATATTTCCACGCTCATAAGAAACAAGCTGCCTTAAGGGAAATATATAATTTTGTGCAAATTGAAGAAGAGAGTCTCCCACAAACTTGGGGGAGGCTTCTCCAATTACTTAATGCTTTGCCTGATCATCCTCTCAATAAAAATGAAATACTTGATATCTTTTATAATGGACTAACCGATGCTTCCAAAGATTACCTGGATAGTTGTGCTGGTGTGTTTTCAGGGAAATAACCGTTGATCAAGCTGAATTGCTATTGAATAATATGTCGAGTAATGAAAATGATTGGATACTCCCTGAACCAATTCCTAAGCCAACTCCAAAGACAAGAGGTATTCTATTTCTCAGTCCTGAAGATATGTAAGAGGCAAAGAAATCTATGAAATAAAAGGGTATTAAAGCTGAGGATGTTAAGAATTTACCACCTATTGAAGAAATACATGGTCTTGATAACCCGACACAGGTAGTAAAGGTAAATTATCTCTATAGATTTGATGAAGGTGTTATTCCTCGTTATAAGTCTGCTAGCCAATGCTTAGATGAGTTTGATAATTTTATTGCTAAACAAGAAAACTTCAATGCTTATGTTGGTAGACAATTGAACCGCAATGCTGATATGCCTGAACACTTGAGTGATTATTGATACGTCCATTTTGCATCATGCTTTTATATCGATATTTATTGCATTATGGGCTGTTATTACACATTATGTCACAATATTTATGCCTATTGTCTCTTATTTTACAAGGTTTACATGAAGAGGGAGAATGTCGGTAGCTGGGATTCTGGGCTGGAAAAGGAGCAAATATTAGAGACCTAGTCTGCACAGCTCCAAAAGTCCTGAAACTTCACGGAAGTTATTTCCAGAATATATAAAAAATACTGAGCGCAAGAAGTACCAGAGGGGGGCCACCCACCAGCCACGAGGGTGGGGGCGCACCCTACCCCCTGGGCGCGCCCCTGCCTCGTGGCCCCCATGGTGGCCCTCTGATGCCCATCTTTTGCTATATGAGGTCTTTCGTCCGAGAAAAAAAATAAGAAGCAAGCTTATGGGACGAAACTCCTCCGCCACGAGGCGGAACCTTGGCGGAACCAATCTAGGGCTCCGGGGGAGCTGTTCTACCGGGGAAACTTCCCTCCGGGAGGGGGATATCATCACCATCGTCATCACCAACGATCCTATCATTGGGAGGGGGTCAATATCCATCAACATCTTCACCAGTACCATCTCATCTCAAACCCTAGTTCATCTCTTGTATCCAATCTTTGTATCCAAACCTCAGATTGGTACCTGTGGGTTGCTAGTAGTGTTGATTACTCCTTGTAGTTGATGCTAGTTGGTTTACTTGGTGGAAGATCATATGTTCAGATCCATTATGCATATTAATACCTGTCGGTGTCAAAACCGGCGGATCTTGGGTAGGGGGTCCCGAACTGTGCGTCTAGGCGGATGGTAACAGGAGGCAAGGGACACAATGTTTTACCCATGTTCGGGCCCTCTTGATGGAGGTAAAACCCTACGTCCTGCTCGATTAATATTGATGATATATGTAGTACAAGAGTAGATCTACCATGAGATCAAGGAGGCTAAACCCTAGAAGCTAGCCTATGGTATGATTGTTGTATGATGAAGTTGTCCTATAGACTAAAACCCTCCGGTTTATATAGACACCGGAGAGGGTTAGGGTTACACAAAGTCGGTTACAATGGTAGGAGATCTTGAATATCCGCATCGCCAAGCTTGCCTTCCATGCCAAGGAAAGTCCCATCCGGACACGGGACGAAGTCTTCAATCTCGTATCTTCATAGTCCTGGAGTCCGGCTGAAGGTATAGTCCGGCTACCCGAACACCCCCTAATCCAGGACTCCCTCAGTAGCCCCTGAACCAGGCTTCAATGACGACGAGTCCGACGCACAGATTGTCTTCGGCATTGCAAGGCGGGTTCCTCCTCCAAATTCTTCATAAAAGTTTGTAAACACCAAGAGTAGTGTCCGGCTCTGCAAATTAAGTTTCCACGTATTGCCACAGAGAGAATAATATTAACACAAATCTAATCTGCTGACGTATTCCGCAGCGTGACATCACACTACGGCCAAGCCTTTATTCAAATCGTTTTCACTTCTCCACCTCAGCGTGTTTTGCTAGGCGGTTTCCTTGGCACGTCTTGTTAAAGCAGAGATCGTGTCCCCCATTTACGGGATTCTCATCAATGCGGACGTGGGTAACCCAACCACGCCACTTATCACGGCGCTTGGGAGGCAAGCGAGTTTTACTAAGCTGGTGGGGTCACATAGTCGCGTCCGCCCATATAAGGGGATAACGATCCACCTTTTCACCTACGCCTTCTTCCTCCTTTGCCTATCCATCTTCTACGCAGCCGAGCTCCAGCGCCCAAGCCCGCACTTCCTACCTCAACCTTCTCCAACAATGTCTGGAGCGGGAGGCAAGTGGATGGTGTCCTCCGTCACGGAGGTCCATGTCAAAAAGCTAAGGAAGGCCGGATACTTGTCCAAAGACATCGCGCACCGGCTTCCCGAGGAGGGGCAGCTTCTCCCCACCCCAAGGCCCCATGAGAGGGTAGTATTTCTTCCCCACTTCCTCCGCGGACTGGGTTTTCCTATACACCCATTTGTCCGCGGACTCATGTTCTACTATGGCCTGGATTTCCACGATCTGGCCCCGAACTTCATCCTCAATATCTCGGCGTTTATCGTCGTGTGCGAGGCCTTCCTCTGCATCCGCCCCCATTTCGGCCTCTGGCTCAAGACCTTCAACGTCAAGCCAAAGGTGGTGCGCGGCAACCAGGCAGAGTGCGGAGGTGCCATGGCGGGCAAAATAGCCAACGTCCTATGGCTCGAGGGCTCCTTTGTGGAGACCTTGAAGGGGTGGCAGTCAGGGTGGTTTTACATCACCGAGCCACGTGATCCGAAGTGGATCGCAGCCCCTGAATTCCGATCCGGACCCCCTACGCGGCTCAAGTCCTGGAAGGAGACGGGCTTGTCGTGGGGCGACGAAGAAGAGGTGACCGGACTGCAAAAATGCATCCAGTCCCTGGTGAACAAGCAGCTCAAGCTTGTCAACGTAGTCCAGGTCATGCTCGTCCGCCGGATCCTTCCGTGTCAAGAATGGGACTTCAATTTGTGGGAGTTCAACCCGGCGTAGCACCGAACTCTGAGCAGGCTCTTCGACACGACGTACGAAGATGTCTGGAAGGGGCTAACCAAAGGCGCCGAGGCTCCCACATCCGCCTCCGAGGACCGCGGATTCAGCTCGCAGCGTCCTGCTGGCGAGGTGAGATATTTTCATCTTTTACAGGATGTTAAGTTTTTTTTCATAGTTTGACTCTATGCGGGATCTAAACTCCCTTACCTTTGACAGGATTGGCAGGCGAAGTCCGGACTGATTAACTATCCGGCTCCCTTGCCCGAAGACCCAGCCCCTGCTCTCCTAGTGAAGCTGCTGGTTCCGGCACCTTATGTGGCGCCGGAGAAGAAGGCCAAGAAGAAGAAGGCCATGGGGACTCGAAAGAGTTCCCGGCATATGGTGGTGTCGGACTCGTCGTCCGACGAGTCCGAGACGCACTCCTCCCGTGAAGATGAGGAGGAGGAAGAAGAAACCTCTCCCCCTCCAGTGGGGGGAGGAAAGAAGAGGAAGGCCGCCCCAATAGGGGAGGCCGAAGGGTCCAAGAAGAGGAAAACCCCTCCGCCGGACTACGCCCCCGACGCCGACGAGGACGAAGAGGAGTGGCCAGACAGGGCCAAGCGTCGGGCGAAATCGTAAGTGTTCGGATACCAGAGTAACTCATGATATTCCTTTTGTTGCACAGCTTTCCCTAATGTCGAATATAATCATGCAGCCCGCCCAAGGACGGGCTCGACTAGTCGTCGAGCGGCTCCCTGGATTCATCGGACGTGAATTCAGTTCCACCCGCTGCCTCCCCCTGTGCCGCGGATGACGCTGAAGTGGCGTCGCGACAAGCTCCGGGGCAAGAGGAGGTGGTCTAGGAGGAGCCGCGAGGCGACCTCCCGGACTCCAGGAGTGAAGGGGACAAGACCCCCCAGGGCTCCAAGTCCGGCTTTAGGCCGGACACCACGCCGGAATCATCAACGGTTCCGGACCATGGCAGGCGAACTCCTGCCAAGAGGAGCAAGCCTATTGAGCCGGCGTCCTCCGTCCAACCGGAGGCGCCGGACAATCTGCTGGAGGTGCTTAAGGGCGCCTCCATCGACGAGGAGCACCGTACCATCATGAGTACGGTGGTCCAGAAGGTTCGGTCCGCCAAAAGCGGACTGACTGAAGCTTGTGCTAGCCTTCTAACAGGCTTCGAGGTAAGTAAAAAATATGTAAAAATATTACCGCATAGACAGTAGCCCCTGATGCTCTGTTTGGCGTTCGGAAAGAAAAGCCGAATAGAGGGTCTATTAAATATCGCAGGAGTCTAACTAAAAAGGAGTCAATATACGTATGCAGGCTTCGCTGCTGGCCACCGCCGCACTGACTGCGGAGGTGGGTGCCCTGAAGCAGGGCCTCGAGCGGACCGTGCAAGAGCTCGGCCTTGCCAAACGGCAGCTCGAGAAGAAAGAAGGTAAGAGATACCTTATAGAAAAAATGCCTATAAGAAGACGCAATTGCAAAAAATGACAGGAGTATACTGCTTATTTGTAGGGGCCACAACTGAGGTGGTGACCCTCAAGCAGGCGCTATCCGAGGCCGAGAAGAAAGCGGCCACGGAGCGCACCGAGTGGGAGAAATTTGAGGCGCAGGTCGGCGAGGTGCAGCAAGAGCTTCAGGCTCTCATGAAAAAACATGAGAGTTTGGAGCTCGACTCGGAGACGCGAGCGTCCGAGCTTGCTGCGGCCCTTAAAACTGCCAAATCTACCAAGGCCGAAGCCCAGAAGGCCCTCCAAGAATTTGATGCGGTGAAAAAGATAGCGGCGGGTAAGGCATTCTCTATGCAAAGCAGACATATAAAAGTAAACTACTTGTTACTTACTCGAATCCGGAGCTCTCCAGGGGCATTCGCAGATCTTCCCCGCAGCGTATCCGATGCCGCCGCATTCTACCGAGCCGAGGAAGGCAGCTTGACGGAGAAGGTGTTCTGGTCTTAGTACGCTGAGGCCGGACACCCTGTGCTTTTGAGCGACCAGCTGAAGCAGCTGGTCCAGCTCCACAAGGCGGCCGAACAGGCCCTGAAGGGCTTCATAGTTCGGTTGTGGCCTGGAGAGGCCCTGCCTGGGAGCTACTTCAGACTGGTGCGGCGGCTAGTGGAGGCTTGTCCAAGGCTCGAGGTCATCAAGTGCTCCATCTGCATCGAAGGTGCCTGTAGGGCCCTTGCCCGTGCAAAGGTGCACTGGGGTAAGCTGGACGGTGAGAAGCTTGTGGGGGATGGGCTGCCGCCGGGGAAGGAGCATCGCAAGCCCGAGAACTGTTACAAGGATGTTCTGGCTGGTGCCCACCTTATGGCGGATGCATGTACCAAGGATGTAATTTTTGATTGAACTCGCTCGTGTTATCCTGTGCGCTGAAAACTTGTTCATATGCGCTAAGCAATGCTTGTTGAATTTAAAATATTACTTTCTGTGCGGCCGTTTATCAAAAAATTGAGAGATGGCCAGTCGTCGGCTTCTGCCCCCATGCCACTAGTGCTGGGGTGTTCGGGATAAACCTGAGCGCTCTTTTTCCCATGATTGGGTCCGTCGAGGGAGGCGCTCAGCACAACGAACAAGACAATCGGACTATAATGCTTGAACACTCTCACTTAGCCATAGAACTCTATAATTTTAAATTTCGGCGAAGCCCCTAGTATTCGGAAGACCGAGTTCGGGGCGCTATCCACGCCTTGGCCGGACAAAGCCGGTTCCTCGCTCGAAGCGGCATAAGTTTTTAAGGACTCGAAAAACCTCTCGAACAGCGACCGGTCTCTCGCCTCATCATGACAGTCAGTTTTAGCTTTCTCTACTGAGGTGCTCAGCCCAGCTCAACTGGGGCACAATCGCAGTAGTTCTCCTAGTGCTACCTTAGCCGATATAGCGGAACGTAAGGCACCAAAACATAGGAGCCGGGCAAACCCAACTATTGACCCAAATCATGATTCGGAGCCGATGCATATAGTGCTATAAGTTCGGGGTGCCGCACTTGTGAAAGTGTACGGACTTCTCACACCATATTGATGGGTACTGAAGCCCCTGGCGTATTTTTGCGGTACCACAGTGTACGTATGCAACATGTTATTAATAAACATATATATAAAAATAGGATAATGCAAAAAATAGACAAAAAGCTATGCATTGTTTATAGAAAGGCTGCTACGAAAGCAGAATGATACAAATAGTGCGATAAGCAAAACAAATTGGACTATTTAACCTGTCCTGGCCAGGGGCAGGCCGCGGAATTGTATTAAAAAACAGGTATACTTCTTGTAATAGAGACCACCTGGGAGTTCCATAATGCGGCGTGGCTTGTCTGCTTTCCTGGATCTTGCATCGTTTGTGCGGCAGTTGAATTGCCGAACGGGTCGTCCGAATATTGAGTCCTGAGAGTAAGAGAGAAGAGAAAAAAAGGAATCCGGTAGCCCCTGGTGCGGTTTAAGCCGTTTTTCGGGTGTGCCGTGATAGTGCCCCTTCCCCTGTGCCCATGGTATTTAAAGAGCGTAGTTATGTATGCGAAGCACTGGTTTTGCAATATCGCGAGGGCGAGGGTTGGGGCCGCATTGCTACGCTAGCTCAGAACATGCCAGGAGGTCTTGTTGTAGGGTACTCCGGGCGCGCTTGACAGTGTCCGGCTTTTTGAAGGACGAACTGGAGAACTGCCTAGAGAGGCTGCTTTGTACTTCTACTACGAGCGCTGCCGTGTGCTCCTCCGTTCGGAGGGAGCATTCGGTGTTCCCATTGACCGTGATTACTCCTCTAGGGCCTGGCATCTTGAGCTTGAGGTATGCATAGTGCGGTACCGCGTTGAATTTTGCGAATGCAGTTCGCCCGAGCAGTGCGTGATAGCCACTGCGGAACGGGACTATGTCGAAGATTAACTCCTTGCTTCAGAAGTTATCCGGAGATCCGAAGACCACTTCCAGTGTGACTGAGCCTGTACAGTTGGCTTCTACACCTGGTATGATGCCTTTAAAGGTCGTTTTGGTGGGCTTGATCCTCGAGGGATCTATGCCCATTTTTCGCACTGTATCCTGGTAAAGCAAGTTCAGGCTGCTGCCGCCGTCCATGAGGACTCTTGTGAGATGAAATCCGTCAATGATTGGGTCTAGAACCAATGCGGCGAAGCCGCCGTGACGGATGCTAGTGGGGTGGTCTCTTCGATCAAAGGTGATCGGGCAGGAGGACCATGGGTTGAACTTTGGGGCGACTGGCTCTATCGCATATATGTCCCGTAACGCACGCTTCCGCTCCCTCTTGGGGATGTGGGTTGTGTATATCATGTTCACCGTCCGCACTTGCGGGGGAAATCCCTTCTGTCCACTGTTGTTCGGCGGCCTGGGCTCCTCCTTGTTGTCGCTATACAGCCCCTTGTCTTTGTTTTCGGCTCTTAACTTGCCTGCCTGCTTGAACACCCAACAATCCTTGTTGGTGTGATTGGCTGGCTTTTTGGGGGTGCCATGTATCTGGCACAAGCGGTCGAGTATTCGGTCCAAATTGGACGGGCCCTGAGTATTTCTTTTGAATGGCTTTTCCCGTTGACCGGATTTGTAGCCTCGGAATCCGGCATTAACTGCCGTATCCTCGTTGCTGTCGCTGTTAACGCGGCGCTTTTGTTTGTTTCGACACGACCTATCACTTTTGTCCTTGGTATTCGAATTACCAGGGTTCTTGGTTAAGTTGTTGCTGCGAGCTAGCCAGCTGTCTTCTCCTGCGCATAAGCGGGTCATGAGTGTCGTGAGGGATGCCATAGATATCGGCTTTTCCTGTCCCAGGTGCCGGGCCAGCCACTCGTCACGGATATTATGCTTGAAGGCCGCTAAGGCCTCTGCGTCCGGACAGTCGACTATCTGGTTTTTCTTTGTTAGGAACCGTGTCCAGAATTGCCTGGCCGATTCCTCTGGCTGCTGAATTATGTGGCTTAGGTCATCGGCGTCCGGTGGTCGCACATAAGTGCCCTAGAAGTTGTCAAGTAATGCGGCTTCCAGGTCCTCCCAAGAACCGATTGAGTCTGCTGGCAAGCTGTTAAGCCAATGCCGGGCAAATTAAAGAAGAGAGTCTCCCACAAGCTTGGTGGAGGCTTCTCAAGTTACTTAATGCTTTGCCTGATCATCCTCTTAAGAAACCAGAAATACTTGATATCTTTTATAATGGACTAACCGATGCTTCTAGAGATTACCTAGATAGTTGTGCTGGTTCTCTTTTCAGGGAAAGAACACCGGATGAAGCTGAAATTCTATTCAATAATATGTTGACAAATGAAAATAATTGGGCACCTCCTGAGCCAGCTCCTGAGCCATGTCCTGCTCCAATTACTGAGCCTATTCCTAAACCAACTCTGAAGAAGATAGGTGTTCTATTTCTCAGTTCCGAAGATATGCAAGAGGCAAAGAAATCTATGAAAGAAAAAGGTATTAAAGCTGAAGACGTTAAGAATTTACCTCCTATTGAAGAAATACATGGTCTTAATATACCGCGTGTTGAAGAAACATATGATCTTAATTATTTATTTACTGAAGAACCTCCTGATCCCGATATCCCGACACAGGTAGTAAAGGTAAATTCTCTCTATAGATATGATAAAGCTGAAATCCCTCCTACTAAAATTGCTAGTCAGTGCTTGGATGAGTTTGATAACTTTATGTTTAAACAAGACGACTTCAATGCTTATTTTGGTAGACAATTAAAAGAAAATGCTTATATGATTAGACGATTGGGTGATTATATGGCTGATATTAAAGGTGAACTTAAACTTGTTAGCAAACATGCTTCTATGGTTACCTCTCAAGTAGAACAAGTACTTAAGGCTCAAAAAGAAGTACTTAATGAAATGAATAGTAAGAAAAATGATTATGTTGTTAGAGTGGCTACTAGAACTGGTAGAATGACTAAGGAACCTTTGTATCCTGAAGGCCACCCTAAGAGAATGGAGCAAGATTCTCAAAGAAATAATATTGATGTTCCTAGTTCTTCTAAAAAGAAGAAGAAGAAAAATGATAGAACTGTGCAAACTTCTAGTGAACCTATTGCTGAACCACCTGATAATCCAAATGATATATCTATGTCTGATGCTGAAACACAATCTGGTAATGAACATGAACCTAGTAAAAATATTAATGATGATGCTCAACCTAGTAATGATAATGATGTAGAAATTGAACCTGCTGTTGATCTTGATAACCCACAATCAAAGAATCAACGTTATGATAAAAGAGACTTTGTTGCTAGGAAACATGGTAAAGAAAGGGAACCTTGGGTTCAAAAACCCATGCCTTTTCCTCCGAAACCATCCAAGAAAAAGGATGATGAGGATTTTGAGCGCTTTGCTGAAATGATTAGGCCTATCTTTTTGCGTATGAGATTAACTGATGTTCTCAAAACAAATCCTTATGCTAAATATATGAAGGATATCATTACTAATAAAAGAAAGATACCGGAAGCTGAAATTTCCACCATGCTTGCTAATTATACTTTTAAGGCTGGAATACCAAAGAAACTTGGAGACCCCGGAGTACCTACTATACCTTGCTCCATTAAAAGAAATTATATTAAAACTACTTTATGTGATCTTGGAGCCGGTGTTAGTGTTATGCCTCTCTCTTTATATCGTAGACTTGACTTGAATAAGCTGACACCTACTGAAATATCTTTGCAAATGGCTGATAAATCAACTGCTATACCTGTCGGTATCTGTGAGTATGTGCCTGTTGTGGTTGCAAACGTTACTATTTTAACGGACTTTGTTATTCTTTATATTCCTGAGGATGATAGTATGTCTATTATTCTTGGAAGACCTTTTCTTAATACTGCAGGGGCTGTTATTGATTGCAACAAAGGCAATGTCACTTTTCATGTTAATGGTAATGAGCATACGGTACACTTTCCGAGGAAACAACCTCAAGTTCATAGTATCAACTCTATTGGAAAAATTCCATCGATTATATTTGGAGGTTTTGAATTTCCTCTTCCTACTGTCAAAAAGAAATATGATATTCTTATTATTGGGGATGTGCATATCCCCATTGAGGTAACTTAGTGTTATTCGAAATTTCTCCGGTTTCATGATTATCGGCATGAGTTTGTTAACAAGACTTGATCAACCTTGTTAGTGGATTCTTTTTGATGAGCATGAGATGGATGAAACTAGAAGCACAAAACTTCTATACCCCACTTTTACTTTCTGTTATTTATATTAAATAAAGTAAAAATAGTATTTTCTGTCTGTATCCTGACTTATCTGTGCAATATGAAAATATCCCGAAAATAAAAGTCCACAGAATGCCATGCCAATTTAATATGATTTTTTCGGGAATATTTGAGGATTTACTGTGCAAAAATTACCGCGGGAGGAGCTGCCACCTGGCCACGAGGGTGGTGGGCGCCCCCCCTATGGGGCGCCCCCCCTGCCTCGTGGGCCCACGGTGGCCCTCCTCCACTTATCCTAGCACCCATCTTCTTCCTCTATCTCACACAAACCCGAAAAACCAACTCAAGCACGAGTTCCAGCCACTTTTGCTCTGATTTTCGATCTCCTTGCTCAAAGCACGTCTCGCAAAACTGCTTGGGGAGATTGTTCCTTGGTATGTGACTCTTCCATTGGTCCAATTAGTTTTCTTTCTAGTGCTTTATTCTTTGCAAATTTGTGCTGCATAGGTGACCATGTTATTGAGCTTGCATGTCAAATTTACATGGTTCCAAGTAGTACTAATGCTTGATATAGGCTCTAGGCACTTGTAGGAGTAGTTGCTATTAGTTTTATTGAGTTTGGTTCACTTCTATTTTGAAGTTACTAAAAATTTCCGAATTTTTTAGAAAATGATGAGGAGATTATTAAGGGGCTCATTGAGCCAAAGCTCGAAGGAAAAGGCACCGAAGCCTAAGTATAATTTGCCATGCACCGCAGAGATTCGGGCGTGTGAATGGCCTTCTGAAGATTTCTTGAGAGCAGCCGGTATCTATGAAGATTTTCATGAATTGGCTCACAATGCAGGCCTCACCGCTTTCCTCCACGACCAATGCGATCAGTATCTCTTACTCACAAATACCTTTGTGCAAAACTTTCATTTTCATTCTAGGAACTCACCACCTACGGTGGAGTTTCATTTATATGATGAGCATAAGGAGATGTCACTTTATAATTTTTGTCGGATTTGTTTAGTCCCTTTTGAGGGCAAGACAGAAGAACCACATCATGATGATGTGGCTGGGTTTATTGATAATATCACTGTAGGAGAAACCAGGAAGGTTTCCGACGCACGAATCACTAGCATACATTTTCCTGTTTTGCGTTACTTTGCATTATTTGCTAGTCGTTGTTTAATTGGACGCGAAAATTCTGGAAACCTTAGTATCCCTGATTTAATTATTCTGCTCCAAGGTTTATACAGTGATAACACTTTTAGTTTGGGCGGTATTATTGCTAGACGGTTAAATATGAACCGTACTAAGGGCCCCATCTTTGGAGGCATCTATGCCACACGCCTAGCCACACATTTTAACATACCTATTAGGCATGCTGAGAAGGAAGAAAAGGTGCTGCCCCATGTTTATCTAGATCATAAAAGTATGGTGGCACATGATTTTATTGTTAAAAATAGGGCATGGGAGCTTAAATATCAATTGTTCTTTAATAAACATCATCCTGCGACTATTACCTTGCCTGCTCCTTCTTTGTTTGATTTGACTGCAGGCACGTACCTTATTCCGTTGATGGCTATTCACACCTACCAGAACCCTGCACCAGTCGAGGAGCCAGAACAAGAACCACAAGATGAGCCTCCACGACAATCTGTTTATTCTTGGGATCCAGAGATGACTGTGAGCCAGTGGCAGCCAGAGTCTTCTTCTTCATCACAGTATGATCCCAACTATCCTTCCTCATCACAGTATGACCCCAACAACTATTATTATGGATATCCGCCAGGCCAGTCGTGGCCATAGACCAACTTAGGCCAAAAGCCTAAGCTGGGGGGAGTACGTATTTCTCACCGACATTACATTTATGCTCACACACACTCATTGCTAGATGTCGGTGCTCATACTTTTTCACTGTAATATCCATGCTAGTTTATTTTCTTTTTCCTGCTTTCTTCTTGTGTGTTTGTTAAACCTTAAGAAAAACCAAAAAAAATAGTAGTAGTTCATTTTTCTGCTGTAGTAGTAATAATTAAAAAGAAAACCCAAAAAAATTTCCCGTTCTTCTTTTGCTTGTTGGGAGCTTTCCCATGAAAATAGTTTTATTTCTTTTCTTTTCTTTGGGCATCAGTAGGAGAAGACCATAATTAAATTTTTGAAGTGGCTCTTATATGCATTATTGTCGATTTAACCCACAACCCATATTGCCTTGTCTTCTCCTGTTTATTGAATGCTCGCAGATTCCAGCTTAGTCCAATGCACGTGCACTATTATTATTATTCACACCGTTCGGTCGTGCAAGTGAAAGGCAATTATGATGATATATGATGGACTGACTGAGATGAGAAAAGCTGGTATGAACTCGACCTCTTTTGTTTTTGTAAATATGATGAGCCCATCGTTCTTGATTCAGCTTATTATGAATAAACATGTTTGCAATAACAATTAGAGATCAGAGTTGCTTGTGCCATGCTTGATTAGCTATGAGTTACAATGATTTACCTTGTATGCGGACATGCTATTGAGATGATTATGATGTGGTATGATGGGGTGGTATCCTCTTTTGAATGATTTAAGTGACTTGACTTGGCACATGTTCACGCATGTAGTTGAAAAAAAATCAACATAGCCTTCACGATATTTATGTTCATTGTGGATTATATCCTAATCATGCTTGCATCCAATGTTTATTGATTTTAATGCATGTACATGGCTGTTGTCGCTCTCTAGTTGGTCGCTTCCCAGTCTTTTGCTAGCCTTCACTTGTACTAAGCGGGAATACTACTTGAGCATCCAATCCCTTAAACCCCAAAGTTATTCCAGATGAGTCCACCATACCTTCCTATATGCGGTATCTACCTGCCGTTCCAAGTAAATTTGTATGTGCCAAACTCTAAACCTTCAAATAAACATTCTGTTTTGTATGCTCGAATAGCTCATGTATCAACAAAGGCTGTCCTTATCTTCCGTGTTAGGCGGGTTATTCTCAAGAGGAGTGGACTCCGCTCCTCACTCACGAGAAAACGGCTCGTCACCGGGATGCCCAGTCCCATGCTTTATGAAAACTAAATCAAAATTAATTGCAAAAAAAACTCCCCCTGGGACCTGATGTATGTTGGAGGCACTCGTTGTTTCGAGCAAGCCATGGATTGATGCTTGTTGGTGGAGGGGGAGTATAAACTTTACCATTCTATTTGGGAACCTCCTATAATGTGTTTAGCATGGAAGATATCGCCATCTCTTAGTTGTTACGTTGACAATGAAAGTATACCGCTCAAAATACAATTTATCTCTATTTCAAAACCGAGATCTGGCACCTCTACAAATCCCCGCTTCCCTCTGCGAAGGGCCTATCCATTTACTTTTATGTTGAGTCATCACCCCCTTATTAAAAAGCACTAGCTGGAGAGCACAGTTTTCATTTGCATTCATCACTGTTAATTTATATTGGGTATGACTCTGATTGGATCTCTTTTACCATGAATTACAATGTCTAGTCAGTCCTTGATCTTTAAAGGTGCTCTGCATTTATGTTTTGCGGTCTCAGAAAGGGCTAGCAAGATACCATCTTGTTATATCATATTATGATTGTTTTGAGAAAGTGTTGTCATCCGAGATTTATTATTATGAATTGCTAGTCGATTATGCTATTGATATGAGTAATTGTGAGACCTGAGAATTACTGCAAATGTGGTTAGTTATGATCTATGCTGAAAACTTGAATGCTGGCTTGACATAGTTACAACAACAAGAGCAAACAGAGTTTGTAAAAGTTTTTCTTTCTTTCTTTCTTTCAGTTTGTCAACTGAATTGCTTGAGGACAAGCAAGGGTTTAAGCTTGGGGGAGTTGATACGTCTCTGTCGTATCTACTTTTCCAAACACTTTTGCCCTTGTTTTGGACTCTAACTTGTATGATTTGAATGGAACTAACCCGGACTGACGTTGTTTTCAGCAGAATTACCATGGTGTTTTTTTATGTGCATAAAAAATATATTCTCGGAATGACCTGAAACTCCACGGAACATCTTAGAAAAAAAAAATCCTCGCCAAAGATGAAGACCGGGGGGCCCACACCCTTCTCACGAGGGTGGGGGGCGCCCCCCCTAGGGCGCGCCCCCTACCTCGTGGGCCCCCTGTTGCGTCTCCGACTCCAACTCCACCTCCATATATTGAGTTTCGATGAGAAAAAAATAAGAGAGAAGAAATCGTCGTGTTTTACGATACAGAGCCGCCGCCAAGCCCTAAAACCTCTCGGGAGGGCTGATCTGGAGTCCGTTCGGGGCTCCGGAGAGGGGGATTTGTCGCCGTCATCATCATCAACCATCCTCCATCACCAATTTCATGATGATCACCGTCGTGCGTGAGTAATTCCATCGTAGGCTTGCTGGACGGTGATGGGTTCGATGAGATTTATCATGTAATCGAGTTAGTTTTGTTAGGTTTTGATCCCTAGTATCCATAATGTTCTGAGATTGATGTTGCTATGACTTTGCCATGCTTAATGCTTGTCACTAGGGCCCGAGTGCCATGATTTCAGATCTGAACCTATTATGTTTTCATGAATATATGTGAGTTCTTGATCCTATCTTGCAAGTCTATAGTCACCTACTATGTGTTATGATCTGGCAACCCCGAAGTGACAATAATCAGGACCACTCCCAGTGATGACCATAGTTGAGGAGTTCGTGTATTCACTATGTGCTAATGCTTTGTTCCTGTTCTCTATTAAAAGGAGGCCTTAATATCCCTTAGTTTCCAATAGGACCCCGCTGCCACAGGAGGGTAGGACAAAAGATGTCATGCAAGTTCTTTTCCATAAGCACGTATGACTATTTATGTAATACATGCCTACATTACATTGATGAATTGGAGCTAGTTCTGTGTCACCCTATGTTATGACTGTTACATGATGAACCGCATCCGGCATAATTATCCATCACTGATCTGGTGCGTACGAGTTTTCCATATACTGGTTTACGCTTATTTACTTTCCCGCTGCTACTGTTACAATCACTACAAAATACCAAAAACATTACTTTTGCTGTCTTTACTTTTGTTGCCGCTACCACCACTATCATATTACTTTGCTACTAAAAACTTTGCTGCAGATACTAAGTTTCCAGGTGTGGTTGAATTGACAACTCAGCTGCTAATACTTGAGAATATTCTTTTGCTCCCCTTGTGTCGAATCAATAAACCATATCCATATACTGGTTTTGCTTGCGAGGCTCATCCTCGTCTTCGCTTGGTGTATCCTGCCCCTTATGTCCGGCGTTGAGCTTGCCGGACTGCTTGAAGACCCAACATTCTCTGTGGGTGTCATTTGCAGGTTTATCGGGGGTGCTATGGATCTGACATATTTGGTCCAAAATTTTGTTTAAGCTGGACAGTTCATCCCTGGCGCCTTTAGAGGGCGGCTTTTGCTGACCTGGTTGAGAGCTTCTGAACCCGACGTTTACCGCCGTGCTCTTCGGGCTGTCTTCTTTATTCCGGCGCTTATTGTTTTTGCTGCGTCGTGATTTCTCGTTTACATCTCTAGCTTCGGATGTACTTGGCTTGCTGGTGCTGCATCGGGCTAGCCAGCTGTCCTCACCCGCGGAAAAGTGGGTCATGAGGCTTGTTAATGCCGCCATTGTTCTCGGCTTTTCTTGGCCAAGGTTCCTGGCAAGCCATTCGTCTCGGATGTTGTGCTTAAAGGCTTCCAAGGCCTCGGCGTCCGGACAATCGACTATTTGGTTCTTTTTAGTAAGAAACCTGTTCCAAAGCTTTCGGGCCGACTCTCCAGGCTGTTGAGTTATATGACTTAGATTGTCTGCATCTGGTGGTTGGACATATGTCCCTTGAAAATTTGCCCGAAAGGCGTGTTTGAGCTCTTCCCAGCTTCCAATGGAGCTTTCGGGGAGGCCTTTAAGCCAGTGCCGAGCTGGCCCTTTGAGCTAGAGGGGTAAGTACTTGATGGCGTGGAGATCATGTCCTCGAGCCATGTGGATATGGAGGATGTAGTCCTCAATCCAGACCCCAGGGTCTGTTGTTCCGTCGTATGCCTCTATGTTTATGGGTTTGAATCCCTCTAGAAATTCATGGTCCGGCACCTCATCGGTGAAACAAAAGGGGTGTGCGGCACCCCTGTATCTGGGTGTACCGTGGTATTCGGATGTTTGTTGTATTGCATCGTATGCTGGAGCGCGCTTGCGTGGTCCATAGATGGATCTGGTTGCGCCGTCCTTTTGATGCGAGCCTTCGCGTGGGTCGCGCATTGGCTTATGTGCGGCATTGTTCGCCACTTTATGTTGGCCACGAGGTCGTCTATCCGGCCGGATGGCTGTTTTGTTTTTTGATCGCGGGCGATCTAAGGCCTCCTCATCGAATTCATGTAGCAACTTCCACTTCGGGTAGCTCTTGGTGTGGCGATTACTGCCGTACTTCGCTGCTGTGTTGAGTACTTCACTCCATTTTATTTTGAGTGTGTCTTGTGCAGCCTTGAGCCTTTGCTTCTGCTTTTTTAGACTCCTCACCGTGGCAACAAGCCTTTGGTGGGCATTACGTTGCTCCTGGCGCCTGTCCGGTGTGATGTCGTCCGGACTGTTATCTTCGACTGGGTTGGGTTGTTCGGCTTGATTTTCTGTGTTACCGTGGTCGGGCAATGGTTCACCCTGCTCTAACGCTGGGTCTATGTGATTGTTATTTCTGCCGGGGCAGGATTTGGGGCGGCGTTTACGCCGCTGCTTTGACTGCTGCTCGAGGGAACCACCCATCGCTGCGTCCTTCGGTTCCTCGTCGTTATTTTCTTTGGGTGTGTCCACCATGTATACGTCATGGGATGAAGTGGGTGTCCAGTGCCTTGTGAGCATTGGTTCTTCTTGTACTCTTAAATCGCCGTCCATACCGTCGATTTCTTCGGAGTCGAAGTCGAGCGTGTCGGTTAAGTCATCGACAGTGGCTACTAAGTGGGTGGTGGGTGGGCGGCGAATTTGTTCGTCATCCGCATCCCAATCCTGCCGGACATAGTTCAGCCAGGATTCTCCTGACAAGGAGAGAGACCTTAATGAGTTCAGTATGTCACCGAAGGGCGAGTGCTGAAAGATATCCGCGGAGGTGAACTCCATGATTGGCGCCCAGTTGGATCCGACAGGCACGGGCGCAGGCGGTTCGGAGTCCATGGCCAGAGAAGGATCCGGCAGTTTGCCAACACGGCTCTCGTGAAGGGTAAGCTCGATATTCGGATCGATCGCCGCTAAGGGTACGGCCTCCGTGACGGGGTCCATCCACCCATCCATGCATGGAGCAACTGGCTCCGAATTCAGGCTCGGAGCGGCTGCTGGTGCGATCTCCTGAATGCGGTCCGATGATAGAGATAAGTCGTACTCATCATGACCGCACGGCGCACAAGGCAGGGGCTCGAATCCATCGAAGATCAAGTCTCCGCGGATGTCGGTCATGTAGTTTAAGCTTCCAAACCTAACCTGGTGGCGAGGGGCGTAACTTTCGATCTGCTCCAGATGGCCAAGCGAGTTGGCCCGCAGTGTGAAGCCGCCGAACACAAAGATCTGTCCGGGGAGAAAAGTCTCACCTTGGACTGCGTCGCTATAGATGATCGTAGGAGCCATCAAGCCTAACGGCGACGACACATAGGAACTCTCAATGAAAGCACCAATGTCGGTGTCAAAACCGGTGGATCTCGGGTAGGGGGTCCCGAACTGTGCGTCTAAGGCGGATGGTAACAGGAGGCAGGGAACACGATGTTTTACCCAGGTTCGGGCCCTCTTGATGGAGGTAAAACCCTATGTCCTGCTTGATTTATTCTTAATGATATGAGTATTACAAGAGTTGATCTACCACGAGATCGGAGAGGCTAAACCCTAGAAGCTAGCCTGTGGTATGATTGTATGTTGTCTTATGGACTAAAACCCTCCGGTTTATATAGACACCGGAAAGGGCTAGGGTTACACAAGGTCAGTTACAAAGGAGGAGATATCCATATCCATACTGCCTAGCTTGCCTTCCACGCCAAGTAGAGTCCCATCCGGACATGAGACGAAGTCTTCAATCTTGTATCTTCATAGTCTAATAGTCCGATCAAAGGATATAGTCCGCCTGTCCGGAGACCCCCTAATCCAGGACTCCCTCAGCGACGGACCTGGAAAAGACCCGGGTGGCTGCCAAGGAAGCCCGCTCCAAAATTAGAGCGACGAAGGAGGAGCTGCATCAAGCTGCGGCTATTGTATCTGGGAAGCCCTTCTTGTTGCGGACTAAGTTCAGGGATCCGAAGTATGCACCTCTGGACCGACTATGGAGTTCTGTGGATGCCTACATGGATTTGGCTGCAAGTGCTGCTGATGCGGTCGAGTACTTCAAGGATCGAAAAGATCACGAAGTGGAAAAACTGTTTTGATCACCGTTTCATGCTCCAGCCCGTCCGCTGCTGTTGAATGAGCAAATGGCCGAGTGGGCCAAGCTCCATAGATTATCCGGACTTGCCATGAGGTCCGTTGTGGATCATCTGTGGCCGAGAGGGCTAAGGCCGAATAGCTACTTTAGCTTAGTGCAACAATTCCTTGGTGCCGTGCCACACGTCGATGCTGTAAAGAGGTCGGCATGCATAGAAGGCTCGCGGATGGCCCTTGCCCGTGTCAAAACATACTGGGCAGAGATGGATGCCACCACTGTTGTGGCACAGGGTTCGATCATAGGCCGAGTGGCTGCCGAGCACTACTTTGAAGAAGTTCTTGAAGGCGCTCGTTCGATAGAGGCTCAGTGCTCGAAGAATATTATGTTTGAGTGACATGTATTCCCATTGTAAAAACAATGTTTTATTGAGTTTATCAAGGGTGTATTTATACTTTTGCCCGAAAGTACTATGATGCCTCCTGTGCGGCCGTTTATGTATATATGTATATAACCTGAAAGATGGCAGTCGTCGGCTTCAGCCCCATACATATAATGCGGGGGTGCTCGCAGAAGACGCATGTTCACACTTGATCCAACGTCTTGGTCCATTAAGGAGGTGATAGCGCAGCGAACTAGGCAATCGGACTATAATGCTTTAACACTTTCACTTAGCCAGAGGAGTTTGACAGTGGGGCTACTATATAGCCCCTGGTGGCTCCACGCTCATCTGGATTCGGGGCGCGTACATACCTGGCCAGGAAACGGCCGTTCGTTAAGGCAGAGGAATCCCAAAGATTCCGCTAGGTCATCGAGTGGTTGACCAGTCTCACGCTATATCATGACAATCAGTTTTCGGCTTTCTCTACTGAGGTGCTCGTCCGGATGACCCAAGGCACAATCGCAGTAGTTCTCCTGGTGCCACCTTAGCCGATAGAGCGGAACGTAAGGCAGCAAAACACAGGAGCCGGTCAAACCCAACATTTGACCAAAGACATGATTCGGAGCTGATGCATATAAGGCCAAACTCGCGACGCCGAACACTCCCTAAGGTATTCGGTCTTTATGATGTAAACCGGACTAAACAATGCCCTTTTGTAATAAGCCCCTGGGGTCCATGTACGTGCAATATTCTGACGTGGCCACATGCCAATATGTCAGCATCCTTCTCAATTGTACAGAGAATCCAGGGGAAGTGTATCAACAAGAGACAGTAAAAAAAGGTTTACGCAGGGTCTTAATCTAAAAAGAATCCTTGGAAAGGGTCCCTGCTGCACGTCTGCGCCTGTGTCTCCGTTGTGCCGTATCCTGGATGGGTGTAGCATGATGTTCATCTATAAAAGAGAGGAACTTAGCTGAAAAGTTGTCGTGCAAGAGGTAGGTTATACTAAATAAACCATGTACAGTTCAAGATGAGTAAAGTTGAGCCTAATTGTCACTTGTTTACACGCGTTGAACCCCTTGTATTGTTATAGGGGTATATCCATCAAACCTGCATCAATTAAATATAGCTACACCGGACTCGTCTAACCGTGTCCGTGGTCTTAATGACCTGTCAGATGCTCTCGTTGGTGAGGCCGTCTAGTGTGCGGCTGCCAAGGTAGCCGCACGGTCTTCCGCGCGCAAGGAGCGCTCAATATTTCCATTTACTGTAATGATGCCACGTGGACCAGGCATCTTAAGTATGAGAGAAGTGTAATGCGGTATTGCATTAAAGCGAGCGAAAGCTTCGTGTCCGAGTAGTGCTTGATAGCCACTTTGGAACGGAGCGAATGTGGAAGGTTAACTTTTCGCTGCGGAAGTTATCGGGAAAGCCGAATATAACCTCTAGTAGCAGGGAGCCCGTACAATGGGCTTCTGGGCCTGGCGTTACTCCTTTAAAGGTAGTATTGCTATGGTTGATTTTTGTTGGGTCTATCCCCATTTTGCGGACTTTGTCCTGATATATCAGGTTTAAACTACTGCCGCCGTCCATCAGGACTCGTGTGAAGTGGTATCCATCAATTATTGGGTCTAACACCAAGGCAGCCCATCCTGCATGCCGGATACTTGCCGAGTAATCCCGATGGTCAAAGGTGATCGGTTTGGACGACCAGTGGCAGAACTCCGCGGTGATAGGCCCTGGGGCATGTGTCTCTAGGAGTGGCGCTTTGTTTCTCCCCTTTATCACGTGTAACACGTTGACTGTTTTGACTTCTGGTGGGAATTTCTTCTGTTCCCCAGTTCTTTGCTTGCGAGGCTCGTCCTCGTCTTCGCTTGGTGTATCCTGCCCCTTGTGTTCAGCGTTGAGCTTGCCGGACTGCTTGAAGACCCAACATTCTCTACGGGTATGATTTGCAGGTTTATATGGGGTGCTATGGATCTGACATATTTTTTCCAGAATCTTGTTTAGTCTGGACAGTTCGTCTCTGTTGCCTTTGGAGGGCAACTTTTGATGACCTGGCCGAGAGCTTCTGAATCCGGCGTTTACCGCCATGCTCTTCGGGCTGTCTTCTATATTCCGGCGCCTGTTTTTGCTGCGTCGTGGCTTCCCGTTTCCGTCCCTGACTTCGGATGTACTTGGGTCGCTGGTGCTACATCGGGCTAACCAGTTGTCCTCGCCCGCGCAAAAGCGGGTCATGAGGCTTGTTAATGCTGCCATTGTTCTCGACTTTTCTTGGCCGAGGTGTCTGGCAAGCCATTTGTCTCGACGCTGTGCTTGAAAGCTGCTAAGGCTTCGGCATCCGGACAGTCGACTATTTGGTTCTTTTCAGTGAGAAACCTGTTCCAAAGCTTTCGGGCTGACTCTCCGGGCTGTTGAGTTATATGACTTAAATCGTCTGCATCCGGTGGTCGGACATAGGTCCCTTGAAAATTTGCCCGAAAAGCGTCTTTGAGCTCTTCCCAGCTTCCAATGGAGTTTTCGGGGAGGCTTTTAAGGCAGTGCCGAGCTGGCCCTTTGAGCTTGAGGGGTAAGTACTTGATGGCGTGGAGATCATGTCCTCGAGCCATGTGGATATGGAGGATGTAGTCCTCAATCCAGACCCCAGGGTCTGTCGTTCCGTCGTACGCTTCTATGTTTACGGGTTTGAATCCCTCTGGAAATTCATGGTCCAGCACCTCATCGGTGAAACATAGGGGGTGTGTGGCACCCCTGTATTTGGGTGTACCATGGTGTTCGGATTTTTGTTGTGTTGCATTGCGTGCTGGAGCGCACTTGCTTGGCCCGTAGATGGATCTGGCTGCGCCGTCCTTTTGATGCGAGCCCTCACGTGGATCGCGTACTGGCTTGTGTGCGGCGTCGTTTGCCGCTCTATGTTGGCCACGAGGTCGTCTATCCGACCGGATGGCTGTTTTGTTTTTTGATCGCGGGCGATCTAAGGCCTCCTCATCGAATTCAGGTAGCAGCTTTCTCTTCGGGTAGCTTTTTGTGTGGCGACTACCGCCGTACTTTGCTGCAGTATTGAGTACTTTACTCCATCTAATTCTGAGTGTGTCTTGTGCAGCCCCGAGCCTTTGCTTCTGCTTTTTCAGACTCCTCGCAGTGGCGACAAGCCTTTGATGGGTATTCTGTTGCTCGGGGTGCCTGTCCGGTGTGATGTCATCCGGACTGTTATCTTCACCGGAGATGGGTTGTTCGGTTTGATTCTCCGTGTTGCCGTGGTTGGACGGTGTTTCAATGCCGTGTTTGTCGTTCACTGGCACACCCTGCTCTATCGCTGGGTCTGTATGATCGTTTTTTCTGCCGAGGCAGGATTTGGAGCGGCGCTTACGCCGCCGCTTTAACTGCTTCTCGACGGAACGATCCTTCGCTGCGTCCTTCCGTTCCTCGTCGTCGTTTTCTTTGGGTGTGTCCACCATGTATACATCATATGATGAAGTGGGCGTCCAGTGCCCTGTGGGCAGTGGCTCCTGTTCATCTACTGCATCGTCATCCATATTGTCGATGTCTTGGACGTCGAAGTCGAGCATGTCAGTCAAATCGTCGACAGTGGCTACTAAGTGGGTGATGGGTGGGCGGTGAATTTCTTCGTCATCCGCATCCCAATTCTGCCAGACATAGTTCGGCAAGGACTCTCCTGACAAGGAGAGTGACCTTAATGAGTTCAGTTTGTCGCCGAAGGGCGAGTGCTGAAAGATATCCGCAGAGGTGAACTCCATGATCGGCGCCCAGTTGGGTTCGATAGGCATGGGCGCAGGCGGTTCGGAGTCCGTGGCTGGGGAAGAATCTGACAGTTCAGCGTCACGGCTCCCATGAAGGGTAAGGTCGGTATTAGGCTCGATCGCCGCTGAAGATGCGGCCTCCGTGGCGGGGTCTATCCACCCGTCCTTGGATGGCACAACTGGCTCCGAATTGAGGGTCGGAGCGGCCGCCGGTGCGATCTCCCGAACACTGTCCGATGGTAGAGCTAAATCATGCTCATCGTGACCGTGCGGCGCACTCGGCAAGGGCTCGAATCCGTCGAAGATCAAGTCTCTGTGGATATCGGCCGTGTGGTTTATGCTTCCAAACTTGACCTGGTGGCCAGGGGCGTAACTCTCGATCTGCTCCAGATGGCCAAGCGAGTTGGCCCGCAGTGCGGAGCCGCCGAATACAAAGATCTGTTCGGGGAGAAAAGTCTCACCCTGGACTGCATCGCTATCGATGATTGAAGGAGCCATCCAGCCTAACGATGACGACACAGAGGAACTCTTAATGAAAGCACCAATGTCGGTGTCAAAACCGGCGGATCTCGGGTAGGGGGTCCGGACCTGTGCGTCTAAGCGGATGGTAACAGGAGGCAGGGGACACGATGTTTATCCAGGTTCGGGCCCTCTTGATGGAGGTAATACCCTACGTCCTACTAGATTATTCTTGATGATATGAGTAGTACAAGAGTTGATCTACCACGAGATCGAAGAGGCTAAACCCTAGAAGCTAGCCTATGGTATGATTGTTGTTGTTGGTCCTACGGACTAAACCCTTCGGTTTATATAGACACCGGAGGGGGCTAGGGTTACACAGAGTCGGTTACAAGGAAGGAGATCTACATATCCGTACTGCCAAGCTTGCCTTCCACGCCAAGGAGAGTCCCATCCGGACACGGGACGAAGTCTTCAATCTTGTATCTTCATAGTCCTGGAGTCCGGCTGAAGGTTATAATCCGGCTGTCCGGATACCCCCTAATCCAGGACTCCCTCAATACCCCTCTGATTATGAACATGAATATGCTTTGTGAGTAGTTACGTTTGTTCCCGAGGACATGGGAGAAGTCTTGCTATTAGTAGTCATGTGAATTTGGTATTCATTCGATATTTTGATGAGATGTATGTTGTCATCCCTCTAGTGGTGTCATGTGAACGTCGACTACATGACACTTCACCATTGTTTGGGCCTAGAGGGAGGCATTGGGAAGTAATAACTAGATGATGGGTTGCTAGAGTGACAGAAGCTTAAACCCTAGTTTATGCGTTGCTTCGTAAGGGGCTGATTTGGATCCATATGTCTCATGCTATGGTTAGGTTTACCTTAATACTTCTTTTGTAGTTGTGTAACATCCCAAATTTTCAATTTGGAATGTTATACATTAGGTCATCATGCATATCATATTTTATTTTGCTTTTGGTTTTGATCCTAGAAAATCCTAAGCAACTCAAGGACCCACGGAGAGAGTTGGGGATTTCACTATTTACGTATTTAAGTTTTCTCAAATTATGTAAACAGGATCATTTGATTTTATTTATTTTATCATCAATTATTTCTATTACAAAAATATGAGAGAGGGAATAAAATGACTTTCCCAAAATATAGAAATATTGAGGATTTAATAAAAAAAATCAAATAAGATTTATTTCGGAGTTTTTCGGTATTTTTATTTGAATTTAGGAAAAATGCGTTATTTTCAAAGTTGTAGTTTGGGCCCAGATAAATGTTCACTTTATCTGGCTTGATTTTAGGAATCCGGCAAAATTTATTTCGTGATTTTTGGAGTCCGTTTAGTATTTCTTTTTATTTTTCTTCCGAGCGGATTTATAAAAAAAACGTGTAACCGACTCTGGGCCGTACCCGGCCAGGAAACCTCCGCCCGGGGCGCCTTTAAATAGCGCCCGAGCCGACCCGAGGAGAGCCCAGCCGCCGCCGCCTAAACCTAACCCTAGCGCCGCCCCAGCCCGCTGCTGCCGCCGCCGCCACCGGAGCCGCGCGCCTTTCGAGGTTCGCCGCCGCCCTCGTTTTCCGTGCTGCAAAAAAAATTCTATTTAATTTTTTTTTCTGTTTGTCGTTTTTCTTTTTCGTCGGATTTTCCGCAGTTATTTTCTGATCGCGATTTCTGATCCGATTTTCGTTTTAGTATAACTTTTTGCTCGTTTATCGGAATCAGGCGATTCAAGCGCCTGGAGTTTCATCTCGAAACCCTCTTTCCGAATAATCAACTTAAACAAGTTTTTGCTACTGTAAAATTTGCCCTATATCTAGATTACTAGAACGAAGTTGTTTTCTTTCGCCGTTTGATTTCTTTTGCTTCGTTCGATTTGATTCTTTTTGCCAACCAGGGTTCTTAAGTTGAACTTTCTGGTTAGATCTTCTATTTGAGTTTTACTTGTGCATTAGATGAGTACTTATTGTATGCTTGTTGTTTTTCTGCGATAGAATACCCGGAGTGCGCCGCCTGTTACTTCGAATCTCTATGTTTTGCGGATCATCAGCAAGGCGTAACACTTTGATCATACCTTTTCTACAACCCAGTTTTATTGCATTAGATCAATCCTCACACATTGCATGATTAGGATCTAATTAAATTGTGGGATGGGAAGTAGATGAGGTAGTACCTATTACCTGTTTATTATCAAACCTTTGGGAGTTACTTCTACGTTTGCTTATTATGCCATGCTATGCTAGTAGACGTGGATTGGGTGAGTGATATCCATGACAGATGTGAGATTGTTATAATTAAAGGTTTATCTAAGGTGGCAACCTAACACACATCTGGGTGGATTGAGGCACCTGGGGTATTCCAGGACTTGCCTGTTTTCTTTTGGACCGCCACCCAGGCTCAAAGGGATCATGAGATTATTCATACTAGAAACTTCCGTGTGCAGCCACAAGCCATTATGGGCTCTATGGTCGACTAAGTTGTGCGAACTCTTACAGTGGTAGACTAGCAGATGTAGGGGATGTAGGTGGTACGGTCTATCATGTCGTAAGGTGCTAGCGCTTCTGAAAGACTATGTCTCGGTTATCCGTCTTCTCAAACACCATGTAGTGCGAGAAACCAAACGGAGGCGATCGAGTCTTGTGGGGAAAAGTGCGCAAACCTCTGCAGAGTGTAACAAACTAATCATGGTTAGCCGTGTCCCCGGTTATGGACATCTTGAGTATCTGGTACCTGGATTATCATGTGAATCTCAACATGTTACTCTAAATTAATTTTGATGGGTTTTAATGATGTTACTTAATTGGGATTGAGGATGCTGTCAACCATTCTCAATGTTTCACAACCACCATGATAGTAATTAAATTTATTCCTTTGAAGTAGGGAAAAATTGTCTTTACGCAAAAATTGTAACCATAGAGCTTTCCACCAGCCAAATATGCATATAGTATAGTTGTTGCATTCCATTACTCTCTATGTGTTACCTTGCCAGCATATTCCATGTGCTGACCCGTTTTCGGGCTGCAACGTTAATGTTGCAGACTTTTCAGACGACGATTAAGGAGTTTTAGGTCGTGGTTCTATACTCAGTGATGCCGTTGGAGTTGATGGACTCACTTATCTTCCAAGCCTTCCGTTGTTATCGACACTAGATGGCCTTAAGCCACATTTATTGTAATAAGTTCTCTTTTGAGACTCCCGATGTAATAAGTGTGTGATTGCTACTCTGCTATAAATCCTCCGAGTACTGTGTGGTGTCAGCATTACTGATCCAGGGATGACACCGGAGCACAGAGATCAGACTGTTTGAGGTCTGGTCGCTACAGAGATGGTATCAGAGCCAAGTTGACTGTAGGACATGACCAGTAAGCTAAAGACCTAGATCGCTACTCACTCTCTTCTCTTCTGACTTCTCATCTTTTCTACTCTTTAGGACGGCGGATGCAAGGAACAAGTTCGCCCAACCGGATGAAGATACACCCTTTGGACGCCACTTGAAGGAAGTCACTAGATACCTGAACATAGGACTACCAAGCTTCACGGGAACCTACAAGGCCACTTTACCTGAAGAAGAGCGCTGGATGATTCAAGTTCAAGTTCCAGGAAGGACGTTCATGCCAGTCACTGAGCCCATAGAGTTTTCTTTTGATGCACCAACTTGGAGTCTAGGAAAGAGTATGGCAGCTCACTTCGCCATGGGACGCATTGGAGAAGTCTACCGCAAGGATCTCAAGGATACTATCTACCAGATTTGTGGGCGCCGAGATGAGCACTGGGAGATGATCAGCACCAGGAAAGATAGATCAATTGCAGCTTTTATCCAGGAGTTAAACCAGCACATTCGACGACAGGAGAATCAGATGTGTGCCGACATGATAGATCTGAAGAAGGCTAAGACTAGAATCAAGGAACTGGAGGAAGAACTCAAGGCTACACGCGAAGATTATGAAGAAGAAATTGAAGTATTGGTGGATAAGAATGCCGACCTAACTATGAAGCTAGCAGTATTTGTGGGAGGCCCGACACCAGTAGGTGAAGACGAAGCACCCAAGGAGACTAGCCCGGAAGACTACATCATCATCGACGGCACCAACTCGGAACAAGATAGTAGTGATGATGACTATGTGGATGAAGCAGGAGCAGATATCATGGAGTCTACAACCATAGAATATTTCTAGTAGACCACCTCATCAGTAGTAGTAGTCCACCATGTAAATATAGTAGTCCGTGCACTTTGCGATAGTTAGATCGATTGTATGTCTTTGTTTGATTGATTGAAGTGAATTCTGTGCTTTTGCCTCATGTGCATATGGGTAGTGTTTTCCCTTTAGACCCCCTCTATTCTTATATCTCATCTGTTCCAAAAAAAACCTCAGATGCCTCCGAGACGTGACCCCGGATTTGCCTTTCCGCCGGAGCTCACCCAGTTGATCCAGCAGCAGAACACCTTGATGCAGTTGCTAGTTCAGAATCAGAATCAGGGGAACAACAACAACAACCCACCACCACCACCACCACCTGTTGACCACTTAGCCCGTTTTCTTAGGCTGAATCCGTCGGTGTTTTCCAGTAGCACCGAGCCGATTGTAGCAGTTGATTGGCTCCGCAAGATAGCTAGGGAGTTGACCACAGCAGGATGCACAAATGTGGAGAAGGTGAAGTTTGCCGCACATCAATTAGAAGGACCAGCAGCATCTTGGTGGGAGAATTTCACAGCCACCTTCCCAGTCGACACTGTCACATGGGACCAGTTTCAGCAGGCTTTTCGTACTGCCCATGTTTCAGCAGGAGCAATGGCCATGAAGAAGCATGAGTTTCGTAACTTGCGCCAAGGAGGACGGACAGTTGGCCAGTATGTGGAGGAGTTTAGTAAGCTAGCACGTTATGCCCCAGATGACGTTGCCACAGATGCAGCTAAGCAGGAGAAATTCCTGGAAGGACTAAATGATGAGTTGAGTATGCAGTTGATGGTAGCCACCTTCAACAACTACCAGGAGTTGGTAGATCGTGCTCTTATGATTGAAGGGAAGCAGCAGCAAATTGAGAAGTGCAAGAGGAAGTATGGACAAGGAAAGTATAATTCAGGAGCTCAGCAGAAGCCTCGTCTTACCCCTAGACCGGGAGGACATTTTCAGCATACCCATGGAGTAGGTAGCTCGCACAATCACAATGGAACCAAGAATGGTAATGGGAATGGAGGAAGCAATGGCCAGAACCACAGCACCCCATCAACCCCAGCCAAGAAGGATTTGAGCCACGTCACTCGCTATAAGTGTTCGAAGCCAGGACATTATGCAAATGAATGTCCTGAAGGCCAAAATGGCAATGGAAGTTCTGGGAAGAAGCTGAACCCTTTCAACAGGGGACAAGTGAACCACGTTAATGTGGAGGAGGTTGAAGCTCAGCCCGATGCAGTAATAGGTAAGTTTTTGGTTAAGTCATTTACTGCACTCGTTCTTTTTGATACGGGTGCATCGCATTCATACATATCAAGGGGATTTGTGGATAAGTATAACCTACCAACCCAAGCCCTTAGGTCACCCATGTTAGTAACCTCGCTAGGAGCAGAGTATGTGGCAAGTCTATGGTGTGATCGGTTACCATTAAGGATTGGTAACTATGTTTTTCCCTCAGACCTAATAGTATTGGAATCTCAAGGATTGGATATGATATTAGGCATGGATTGGTTATCAAAGTATGAAGGGAATATTGAGTGTGCTAGTAAGTCAATTTTGCTTACCACACCAGAAGGAAGAAGGATCAAGTATGTATCCCGACATGCGCCAAACAGGACACAAGTAAATTCCTTATCAGGAGTTGTGCAGGAGGAAGTACCAGTGGTAAAGGATTTTCCAGATGTATTTCCCGAAGAGTTGCCAGGCATGCCACCGGATAGAGACATTGAGTTTTTGATTGAGCTTTTGCCAGGCACTGGGCCAATATCGAAGAGACCATATAGGATGCCAGCAAAAGATTTGGTGGAAATCAAGAAGCATATTAAGGAGTTACTGGATAAGGGATATATTCTCCCAAGTTCTTCGCCTTGGGGATCACCAGTACTTCTAGTAGAGAAGAAGGATGGATCATTAAGGATGGTTGTTGACTATCGAGGATTGAACGAAGTAACAATCAAGAACAAGTACCCGCTAGCAATGATCAATGATCTGTTTGATCGATTGCAAGGAGCTAAAGTGTTTTCCAAGATCGATTTGCGATCAGGATACCACCAGTTGAAGATTCGAGAACAGGATATTCCTAAGATAGCTTTTACCACCAGGTATGGCCTGTATGAGTATACCGTTATGTCATTTGGTCTGACTAACGCACCTGCCTATTTTATGAACATGATGAACAAAGTGTTTATGGAGTTTTTGGATAAGTTCGTCGTAGTGTTCATCGATGATTTCCTGGTATATTCGAAGAATGAAGAGGAGCATAAGGAGAATTTGCGTTTGATACTTGGAAAGCTCAGAGAACACCAATTATATGCCAAGTTCAGCAAATGTGAATTTTGGTTGAAGGAAGTAGGATTCCTCGGACATGTTATATCTCGAGAAGGTATAGCAGTAGATCCCGCTAAAGTTGAAACCGTGACCATGTGGGAAGCCCCAACAACAGTTGGAGAGATCCAGAGTTTTCTTGGACTCGCAGGATACTACCAGAGATTTATTGAGAACTTCTCAAAGATTGCGAAGCCTATGACGGAGTTATTGAAGAAGGATAATAAGTTCAAATGGACTGAGGAGTGTGAGGCAAGTTTCCAGGAGTTGAAGAACCGTTTGGTTACCTCACCAGTGTTGATTTTGCCAGATCAAACCAAGGATTATGAGGTGTATTGCGACGCTTCACGTCGAGGACTTGGAGCAGTGCTTATGCAGGAAGGAAGAGTTGTTTCGTATGCTTCACGACAACTGAAGCCTCACGAATTGAATTATGCTACGCATGATTTGGAGTTAGCAGCCGTAGTGCATGCATTGAAGACATGGAGACATTTCCTCATTGGAAATCATTGTGAGGTGTACACAGATCACAAGAGTTTGAAGTACATTTTCACACAGAAGGAGTTGAATCTCAGACAAAGGAGATGGTTGGAACTCATCAAGGATTATGATATGAAATTGCATTATCATCCCGGGAAGTCTAATGTAGTAGCTGACGCATTAAGCCGCAAGAGCCATGTCAATACACTAATGACGGGAGAAATACCCCAGGAGTTAGCAGAAAATCTTCGTGAACTATGTTTAGAAATAGTTCCAAGAGGGTATGTAGCAGCATTGGAGATTCAGTCAACATTGATGGACAGAATCAGGGAAGCTCAGAAAACTGACAAAGAGATTGCCGCTATAAAGGAGAAACTGAGCAAAGGAAAAGTTAAAGGATTTCGTGAGGATGAGCACGACACCCTATGGTTTGAAGACCGTGTTTACGTGCCCAATGACTCGGAGATCAGAAAGTTGATTCTGCAAGAGTAACATCATTCACCGTATTCGATTCACCCAGGAAATACCAAGATGTATTTGGATTTGAAGGATATTTTCTGGTGGACCGGAATGAAGAAGGATATTGCGGAGTATGTAGCAGTTTGTGATGTATGTCAGAGAGTAAAGGCAGAACATCAGAAGCCAGCAGGATTGTTGCAACCATTGCCGATACCCGAATGGAAGTGGGATAAGTTAGGCATGGATTTTATCACGGGATTACCAAGGACTCGTTCAGGCTATGACTCGATTTGGGTTGTAGTCGATCGATTGACGAAGGTAGCTCATTTCATCCCAGTAAAGACCACTTACACAAGTGCTAAGTTGGCAAAGATATACATGACCAGGATCGTATGTTTGCATGGAGTTCCGAGGAGCATCGTATCAGATAGAGGAACCCAGTTTACCTCAAAGTTCTGGAAGCAGTTGCATGAGACTTTGGGTACTAGGCTAGAATTTAGTACAGCTTTTCACCCGCAGACAGATGGACAGACTGAGAGAATCAATCAGATTTTGGAAGATATGCTGAGATCTTGTGCACTAGATTATGGATCTAGTTGGGACGATAATTTGCCATATGCAGAGTTTTCTTACAATAATAGCTATCAGACCAGTTTGAAGATGGCACCTTTCGAAGCTTTGTACGGAAGGAGGTGCAGGACACCGTTGTCATGGGACGAAGTTGGAGACCGCCAGTTGTTTGGACCAGATCTGATTAAGGAGTCTGAACAGAAGGTAAAGTTGATTCGCGATAGGCTCAAGGTAGCCCAGTCCAGACAGAAGAGCTACGCAGATTCTAAACGCAAGGAGACAGTTTACGAAGTCGGAGACAGAGCTTATCTTCGAGTATCCCCACTTCGAGGGATTAAGCACTTTGGAGTTAAGGGGAAGTTAGCACCACGATTTGTAGGACCATATCGAGTTTGGAGCGTATGGGAGAAGTGGCGTACAAGTTGGAATTGCCAGAAGGATTGGCCGGAGTGCATGATGTGTTCCACGTTTCTCAGCTGAAGAAGTGTCACGCGGAGATGGCCGACATACCTTTGAGAGACACAGTGTCATTGGAAGCAATTCAGTTGGATAACAATTTAACCTATGAGGAGAGACCAGTCAAGATTCTCGAGTTTGCCAGTCGAGTTACTCGCAGCAAGGTTATCAAGTTTTGTAAAGTTCAGTGGAGCCACCATACGGAGGAAGAAGCCACCTGGGAGCGAGAGGAAGATTTACTCAAAGACCACCCTCACCTATTTTCTAGCCAACCCGAATCTCGAGAGCGAGATTCATCTTAAGGGGGTAGGTTTGTAACATCCCAAATTTTCAATTTGGAATGTTATACATTAGGTCATCATGCATATCATATTTTATTTTGCTTTTGGTTTTGATCCTAGAAAATCCTAAGCAACTCAAGGACCCACGGAGAGAGTTGGGGATTTCGCTATTTACGTATTTGAGTTTTCTCAAATTATGTAAACAGGATCATTTGATTTTATTTATTTTATCATCAATTATTTCTATTACAAAAATATGAGAGAGGGAATAAAATGACTTTCCCAAAATATAGAAATATTGAGGATTTAATAAAAAAATCAAATAAGATTTATTTCGGAGTTTTTCGGTATTTTTATTTGAATTTAGGAAAAATGCGTTTTTTTCAAAGTTGTAGTTTGGCCCCAGATAAATGTTCACTTTATCGGGCTTGATTTTAGGAACCCGGCAAAATTTATTTCGTGATTTTTGGAGTCCGTTTAGTATTTCTTTTTATTTTTCTTCCGAGCGGATTTAGAAAAAAACGCGTAACAGACTCCGGGCCGTACCCGGCCAGGAAACCTCCGCCCGGGGCGCCTTTAAATAGCGCCCGAGCCGGCCCGAGGAGAGCCCAGCCGCCGCCTAAACCTAACCCTAGCGCCGCCCCAGCCCGCCGCCGCCGCCGCCTAAACCTAACCCTAGCGCCGCCCCAGCCGGCCGCCGCCGCCGCCCGCCGCCGCCGCCGGTGCCGCGCGCCTTTCGAGGTTCGCCGCCGCCCTCGTTTTACGTGCTGTAAAAAAAATTCTGTTTAAAAAAAAATTATGTTCGTCGTTTTTCTTTTTCGTCGGATTTTCCACGGTTATTTTCTGATCGCGATTTCTGATCCGATTTTCGTTTTAGTATAACTTTTCGCTCGTTTATCGGAATCAGGCGATTCAAGCGCCTGGAGTTTCATCTCGAAACCCTCTTTCCGAATAATCAACTTAAACAAGTTTTTGCTACTGTAAAATTTGCCCTAGATCCAGATTACTAGAACGAAGTTGTTTTCTTTCGCCGTTTGATTTCTTTTGTTTCGTTCGATTTGATTCTTTTTGCCAACCAGGGTTCTTAAGTTGAACTTTCTGGTTAGATCTTCTATTTGAGTTTTACCTGTGCATTAGATGAGTACTTATTGTATGCTTGTTGTTTTTCTGCGATAGAATACCCGGAGTGCGCCGCCTGTTACTTCAAATCTCTTGGTTTTGCGGATCATCAGCAAGGCAAGTAACACTTTGATCATACCTTTTCTACAACCCAGTTTTATTGCATTAGATCAATCCTCACACATTGCATGATTAGGATCTAATTAAACTATGGGATGGGAAGTAGATGAGGTAGTACCTATTACCTGTTTATTTTCAAACCTTTGGGAGTTACTTCTACGTTTGCTTATTATGCCATGCTATGCTAGTAGACGTGGATTGGGTGAGTGATATCCATGACAGATGTGAGATTTTATAATTAAAGGTTTATATAAGGTGGCAACCTAACACACATCTGGGTGGATTGAGGCACCTGGGGTATCCAGGACTTGCCTGTTTTCTTTTGGACCGCCACCCAGGCTCAAAGGGATCATGAGATTATTCATACTAGAAACTTCCGTGTGCAGCCACAAGCCATTATGGGCTCTTGGCATAGTTGACTAAGTTGTGCGAACTCTTACAGTGGTAGACTAGCAGATGTAGGGGATGTAGGTGGTACGGTCTACCCGATCGTAAGGTGCTAGCGCTTCTGAAAGACTATGTCTCGGTCATCCGTTTCTCAAACACCATGTAGTGCGAGAAATCCAACGGAGGCGATCGAGTCTTGTGGGGAAAAGTGCGCAAACCTCTGCAGAGTGTAACAAACTAATCATGGTTAGCCGTGTCCCCGGTTATGGACATCTTGAGTATCTAGTACCTGGATTATCATGTGAATCTCAACATGTTACTCTAAATTAATTTTGATGGGTTTTAATGATGTTACTTAATTGGGATTGAGAATGCTGTCAACCATTCTCAATGTTTAACAACCACCATGATAGTAATTAATTTATTCCTTTGAAGTAGGGAAAAATTGGCTTTACGCAAAAACTGTAACCATAGAGCTTTCCACCAGCCAAATATGCATATAGTATAGTTGTTGCATTCCATTACTCTCTATGTGTTACCTTGCCAGCATATTCCATGTGCTGACCCGTTTTCGGGCTGCAACGTTAATGTTGCAGACTTTTCAGACGACGATTAAGGAGTTTTAGGTCGTGGTTCTATACTCAGTGATGCCGTTGGAGTTGATGGACTCACTTATCTTCCAAGCCTTCCGCTGTTATCGACACTAGATGGCCTTAAGCCACATTTATTGTAATAAGTTCTCTTTTGAGACTCCCGATGTAATAAGTGTGTGATTGCTACTCTGCTATAAATCCTCCGAGTACTGTGTGGTGTCAGCATTACTGATCCAGGGATGACACCGGAGCACAGAGATCAGACTGTTTGAGGTCTGGTCGCTACAAGTTGCGGATGCTTGCAATAGGAGGTAATTACAAGTGGGATGTTTGTCCAAGTAAGGACAGCACCCAAGCACCGTTCCACCCACATATCAAATTATCAAAGTATCAAACGCGAATCATATGACCGTGATGAAAACTAGCTTCATGATAATTCCCATGTGTCATCGGGAGCGCTTTCCTTCATATGAGAGTTTGTACAGGCTTGTCCTTTGCTACAGAAAGGATTGGGCCATCTTTTTGCACCTTATTTACTTTTATTACTTGCTACTCGTTACAAATTACCTTATCACAAAACTATCTGTTACCGATAATTTCAGTGCTTGTAGAGAATACCTTACTGAAAACTGCTTATCATTTCCTTCTGCTCGTCGTTGGGTTCGACATCCTTCTGCTCGTCGTTGGGTTCGACACTCTTACTTATAGAAAGGACTACGATAGATCCCCTATACTTGTGGGTCATCAATTATATGTCTAGAGTTAAAGGTGAACTTAAACTTATTAGTAAACATGCTTCTATGGTTACCACTCAAGTAGAATAAGTACTTAAAGCTCAGAATGATTTGCTCAATGAATTAAATAATAATAAAAATGATAATGCTGTTAGAGTTATGACTAGAGGGGGTAAAATGACTCAGGAACCTTTGTATCCTGAGGGCCATCCTAAGAGAATTGAGCAAGAATCTCAGAGAACTAATGTTGATGCACCTAGTTCTTCTAAAAGGAAGAAAAAGAAAAATGATAGGACTTTGCATACTTCTAGTGAACCAATTGTCGACACACCTAAGAATCCCAATGATATTTCTATTTATGATGCTGAAACACAATCTAGTAATGAACATGAACCTAGTGATAATGTTAATGATGATGTTCATGTTGATGCTCAACCTAGCAATGACAATGATGTAGAGATTTAACCTGTTGTTGATCGTGATAACCCATAATCAAAGAATCAACGTTATGATAAGAGACTTTGTTGCTAGGAAGCACGGTAAAGAAAGAGAACCATGGGTTCTGGAACCCATGCCCTTTCCTCCTAAACCATCCAAGAAAAAGGATGATGAGGATTTTGAGCGCTTTGCTGAAATGATTAGACCTATCTTTTTGCGTATGCGTTTGACTGATATGCTTAAAATGAATTCTTATGCTAAGTACATGAAAGATATTGTTACAAATAAAAGAAAGATACTGGAAGCTGAAATTTCCACCATGCTTGCTAATTACACTTTTAAGGGTGTAATACCAAAGAAACTTGGAGATCCAGGAGTACCAACTATACCATGCTCCATTGAAAGAAACTATGTTAAAACTACTTTATGTGATCTCGGAGCCGGTGTTAGTGTTATGCCTCTCTATTTATATCGTAGACTTGATTAGAATAAGTTGACACCTACTAAAATATCTCTGCAGATGGCTGATAAATCAACTCCTATACCTATCGGTATTTGTGAGGACGTGCCTGTTGTGGTTGCAAATGTTACTATTTTAACGGACTTTGCTATTCATGATATTCCCGAGGACGATAGTATGTCTATTATTCATGGAAGACCCTTTTTGAATATTGTAGGGGCTGTTATTGATTGCAACAAAGGCGATGTCACTTTTCATGTTAATGGTAATGAGCATACGGTACACTTTCTGAGGAAACAACCTCAAGTCCACAGTATCAATTCTATTGAAAAAAAATCAAAAATTACTATAGGAAGTTTTAAATTTCCTCTTCCTATTGTCAAGAAGAAATATGATATTCTTATTGTTGGGGACGTGCATATCCCCGTTGTGGTAACCTAGTGTTATTCGAAATTTCTCCGGTTTCATGTTATTCGAAATGAGTTTGTTAACAAGACTTGATCAACCTTGTTAGTGGATTCCTTTTGATGAGCATGAGATGGATGAAGTTTGAAAGCACAAATCTCTATACCTATCGTGGAACTGGCAGGGAAGATGTCCTAGTGTGAGGACTTAGTCGTGAGGCCAGTGCATCTTTGTAGTAGCTTGAGAGGGGTTGGTCGGAATCGAGAAATGCGAGGCGATCAACACACAAGACAAGGATTTAGCAGCTTCATGCCCCGGGAAACATCATCCGGTAACAACCCTACATGATGTTTGTGGCTAGGTCTCATTATCATCATGAGGGAATCGCCATAAACCGGCTCTCCTTGTTCTGTCTAGCCTTAACGATTATTTCTTGCTTGTCCCTCTTTGGGGAGCCCTGCCCCTCCTTATATATGTTGAAGGGGCGGGTTACATGACTAGTCCTAGTAGGATTAGGATTACTCTATTACAAGTGGAGTCCTAGTCTTGCTTCCTTTGTAGGAGAATATTCCTTATTCCTTTCTTTGTAAACCGGCCCACCATAGTATGAACCGGCCTTCTAGGCCTTGGGCCTTGTCATCCGTCTGTCCCACCCACCGGGTTACCAGTGAGTCGCCAAGTCCGGCCGGGTTATACTTCGTGCCGGGTTACAATGCGGGGTATATCCCTGACATTAGCCCCCAGTTTAATTTGGATTTATCCATGTTAAACTGATCTGCAACACAAGAACAAATTTGGCGGGTTGTTCTCTGGGTTAAATATTCTTATAAACCGACACTTGATCATCCTTAAGTCCTTGTCATTTATTCCCTCTGAAAATCCGAGTCAATATACCAGCTTCCTAATCGATTTGCTTGCAGAAGATATTTTGTAAATAAATAGTCCATTTGAATCGGCCTTCAATGCTCTGATTTGACAAAAATATTGGTCTTCAAATATTCAACTGATATCAGCCGGTTTGAAAATGTAGAACTTGCTGGTTTATCATTGCCAAAATTGCTGGGTTATAAAAACTGATGATCCCGGGTCATGACCGTTTATAGACATCGGGTTATGATTGTTGCCAATACCGGGACACACAATTAATCTTCCTGATTTGACCAAAACTGAGAATTTGAAGATGTTCCTCCTTTATATGCATATTACCTGTAGCCCCCAAGTATTAAGAGGAGAACATAGTGATAGCTTAAGACCTGTTTCAATATAAATGTTGCAACCTTGAAGAAATCTAGATTGTTCATCTTAGTCACTAGTCACAACTGAATATTCCACATATGTAGCCCCCAAGTGACGGTTTGTTAGGCTTGCAGCAACCTGGGACTTGTAATTGCCTTATACTCATAAAAACTTCAACCAATGTAGCCCCCAAGCGCCGGCTCAGTAACATAATATTGAGCTGGGACTTTATATATACTTCTTGGAAAAGAACATCATATGATGTAACCCCCATCATGGGGCTTGAACCCACATCCACAAGGGTAAGAGCTTTGTGCTTTAACAACAGAGCAGTGGACCCTTCAATATAATGGATTAAGACTTGTGTACCTTGGATTGTTGACAGGAGCAATTGGTAGCTGCTACCTCTTGAGCACTGTGTTGGTTTTCCTTGAAGAGGAAAGGATGATGCAGCAAAGTAGCGTAAGTATTTCCCTCAGTTTTTGAGAACCAAGGTATCAATCGAGTAGGAGGCTACGCGCCAGTCCCTCGTACCTGCACAAAACAAATAAATCCTCGCAACCAACGCGATAAGGGGTTGTCAATCCCTACACGGCCACTTACGAGAGTGAGATCTGATAGATATGATAAGATAATATTTTTGGTATTTTTATGATAAAGATGCAAAGTAAAATAAAAGCAAAGTAAAAAGCAAAGGAAATAACTAAGTATTGGGAGATTAATATGATGAAGATAGACCCGGGGGCCATAGGTTTCACTAGTGGCTTCTCTCGAGAGCATAAGTATTCTACGGTGGGTGAACAAATTACTGTTGAGCAATTAACAGAATTGAGCATAGTTATGATAATATCTAGGTATGATCATGTATATAGGCATCACGTCCGAGACAAGTAGACTGACTCCTGCCTGCATCTACTACTATTACTCCACTCATCGACCGCTATCCAGCATGCATCTAGAGTATTAAGTTAATGAAAACAAAGTAACGCCTTAAGCAAGATGACATGATGTAGAGGGATAAACTCATGCAATATGATGAAAACCCCATCTTGTTATCCTCGATGGCAACAATACAATACGTGCCTTGCTGCCCCTGCTGTCACTGGGAAAGGACACCGCAAGATTGAACCCAAAGCTAAGCACTTCTCCCATTGCAAGAATGATCAATCTGGTAGGCCAAACCAAACTGATAACTTGAAGAGAATTGCAAAGATAACCAATTATACATAAAAGAATTCAGAGAAGATTCAAATATTGTTCATAGATAGACTTGATCATAAACCCACAATTCATCGGTCTCAACAAACACACCGCAAAAATAAGATTACATTGAATAGTTCTCCACAAGAGAGGGGGAGAACATTGTATTGAGATCCAAAAAGAGACAAGAAGCCATCTAGCTACTAACTATGGACCCGTAGGTCTGAGGTGAACTACTCACACTTCATCGGAGGGGCTATGGTGTTGATGTAGAAGCCCTCCGTGATCGATGCCCTCTCCGGTGGAGCTCTGGAACAGGCCCCAAGATGGGATCTCGTGGATACAGAAAGTTACGGCGGTGGAATTAGGGTTTTGGCTCCGTATCTGATCGTTTAGGGGTACGTAGGTATATATAGGAGGAAGGAGTACGTCAGTGGAGCAACAGCGGCCCACAAGGGTGGAGGGCGCGCCTGGGGGGGGGGGGGGTAGGCGCGCCCCCTACCTCGTGGCCTCCTCTTTTGTGTCTTGATGTAGGGTCCAAGTCTCGTGGGTCTTGTTCGTTGAGAAAATCACGTTCCCGAAGGTTTCATTCCGTTTGGACTTGGTTTGGTATTCCTTTTCTTCGAAACCCTAAAACAGGCAAAAAAAAAACAACAATTCTCGGCTGGGCCTCCGGTTAATAGGTTAGTCCCAAAAATAATATAAAAGTGGATAATAAAGCCCAATAATGTCCAAAACAGTAGATAATATAGCATGAAGCAATCAAAAATTATAGATACATTGGAGACGTATCAAGCATCCCCAAGCTTAATTCCTGCTCGTCCTCCAGTAGGTAAATGATAAAAACAGAATTTTTGATGCGGAGTGCTACTTGGCATAATTTTAATGTAATTCTTCTTAATTGTGGTATGAATATTCAGATCCGAAAGATTCAAGATAAAAGTTCATACTGACATAAAAATAATAATACTTCAAGCATACTAATAAAGCAATTATGTCGTCTCAAAATAACATGTCCAAAGAAAGTTCATCCCTACAAAATCATATAGTTTAGTCATGCTCCATTTTCGTCACACAAGAATGCTCTCATCATGCACAACCCCGATGACAAGCCAAGCTATTGTTTCATACTTTAGTAATCTCAAACCTATAAACTTTCACGCAATATATGAGCGCGAGCCATGGACATAGCACTATGGGTGGAATAGAATATAATGAGGGGGGTTATGTGGAGAAGACAAAAAGGTGAAAGTCTCACATCAACGAGGCTAATCAATGGTCCATGGAGATGCCCACTGATTGATGTTAATGCAAGGAGTAGGGATTGCCATGCAACGGATGCACTAGAGCTATAAATGTATGAAAGCTCAACAAAAGAAACTAAGTGGGTGTGCATCCAACTTGCTTGCTCACGAAGACCTAGGGCACTTGAGGAGGCCCATTGTTGGAATATACAAGCCAAGTTCTATAATGAAAATTCCCACTAGTATATGAAAGTGGCAAAACAAGAGACTCTCTATCATGAAGATTATGGTGCTACTTTGAAGCACAAGTGTGGCAAAGGATAGTAACATTGTCCCTTCTCTCTTTTTCTCTCATTTTTTCGGGCTTTCTCTTTTTTTATGGCCTTTCTCTTTTTTATATATAATTCCTCACTTGGGACAATGCTCTAGAAAATGATGATCATCACACTTCTATTTATTTACAACTCAATGATTACAACTCGATACTAGAACAAAAGATGACTCTATATGAATGCCTCCGGCGGTGTACCGGGATATGCAATGGACCAAGAGTGACATGTATGAAAGAATTATGAACGGTGGCTTTGCCACAAATACTATGTCAACTACATGATCATGCTAAGCAATATGACAATAATGAATGTGTCATGATAAACGGAATGGTGGAAAGTTGCATGGCAATATATCTCGGAATGGCTATGGAAATGCCATAATAGGTAGGTATAGTGGCTGTTTTGAGGAAGATATAAGGAGGTTTATGGTTGAAAGGTCGTATCATATCATGGTGTTTGGATGCACCGGCGAAGTTTGCGCCAACTCTCAATGTGATAAAGGGCAATGCACGGTACCGAAGAGGCTAGCAAGGATGGAAGGGTGAGAGTGCGTATAATCGATAGACTCAACATTAGTCATAAAGAACTCACATACTTATTGCAAAAATCTACAAGTCATCAAAAACCTCGGCACTATGCACATGCTCCTAGGGGGATAGATTGGTAGGAAAAGACCATCGCTCGTCCCCGACCGCCACTCATAAGGAGGACAATCAAATAACACCTCATGTTTCAAATTTGTTACATAACGTTTACCATACGTGCATGCTACGGGACTTGCAAACTTCAACACAAGCATTTCTCAATTTCACAACTACTCAACTAGCACGACTTTGATATTATTACCTCCATATCTCAAAACAATCATCAAGCATCAAACTTATCTTAGTATTCAAAACACTTATAAGAAAATTTTACTAATCTTGAATACCTAGCATATTAGGATTTTAAGAAAATTACCATGCTATTTAAGACTCTCAAAATAATCTAAGTGAAGCATGAGAGATCAATAGTTTCTATAAAACAAATCCACCACCGTGCTCTAAAAGATATAAGTGAAGTACTAGAGCAAAACTATATAACTCAAAAGATATAAGCGAAGCACGTAGAGTATTCTAACAAATTCCAAATCATGTATGGCTCTCTAAAAAGGTGTGTACATCAAGGATTATTGTGGTAAACTAAAAAGTAAATACTCAAATCATACAAGACGCTCCAAGCAAAACACATATCATGTGGCGAATAAAAATTAGCTCCAAGTAAAGTTACCGATAGAAGTAGACGAAAGAGGGGATGCCTTCCGGGGCATCCCCAAGCTTTGGATTTTAGGTGTCCTTAGATTATCTTGGGGGTGCCATGGGCATCCCCAAGCTTAGGCTCTTGCCACTCCTTGTTCCATAATCCATCAAATCTTTACCCAAAACTTGAAAACTTCACAACACAAAACTCAAAGTAGAAAATCTCATGAGCTTTGTTAGCGAAAGAAAACAAAAGACCACTTCAAGGTACTGTAATGAACTCATTATTTATTTATATTGGTGTTAAACCTACTGTATTACAACTTCTCTATGGTTTATAAACTATTTTACTAGCCATAGATTCATCAAAATAAGCAAACAACACACGAAAAACAGAATCTGTCAAAAATAGAACAGTCCGTAGTAATCTGTAGTTAGCGCAAGATATGGAACCCCACAAATTCTAAAATAAATTGAATGACGTGAGGAATTTATCTATTAATCATCTGCAAAAAGAATTAACTAAATATCACTTTCCAAATAAAAATGGCAGCAGTTCTCATGAGCGCTAAAGTTTCTGTTTTTTACAGCAAGTGTAACAAAACTTTCCCCATGTCTTCCCCACGGTTCTACTTGGCACAAACACTAATTAAACACAAAAAACACAACCAAAACAGAGGCTAGATAAATTATTTATTACTAAACAGGAGCAAAAAGCAAGGAATAAAAATAAAATTGGGTTGCCTCCCAACAAGCACTATCGTTTAACGCCCCTAGCTAGGCATAAAAAGCAAGGATAGATCTAGGTATTGCCATAATAGTAAGATAGATAATTAAAACTCATTTCATATTCTCTATGTTAGGCAGAAAGTTTTATTTGAGGCAATAAAAAGTAATCAAAAGGGCTAAATTTAATGGGGCAAAAGTCCCCAAGATCAACCTTGGGAGGTATAGGTTCCTCCTTTGGTCCTTCGTATTGCACAACCAACTCATCATTATAAGCATTCTTTTGACAGAACTTTGTGAGCCTATATTCAAGAGAATATCCTAGTTCATTATTTCGAATAGCCAAATCATCATTAAGTTCAGAAATTCTATCAACTAAAACATTGGTAGGAACCCTTTTTCTAAGATTTTCATTGAAAGCAACATAGTCTAGAGATTGAAAACGCATTATTTCTTCTTGATCAAAGAGGATGGCCTCTATGGGAGGACGACAAGCGTCCACCCTATAATGCGCAAAGATTTCTTTGGCCTCTTTTATTATGAATCTAAACTAATCAGCCAAAAAGATAGTAGCGGCACGCTTAACAGAAGAATGCTCAATATTAGAAAATTCTAGGAAAATCCTTCGTATGCAAGGGTGCATGTGCATGAATTGTATTTCAAGTTCAACTACAAGCATGGAAATAGCGTCTGCAAGACTACTAGTTCTATGAAGGATATAACTACCCATAGAAGGTAAAGCACCGGCACAAGTAAAGAAATCTTGAATAACTCCTTTTCCAATAATATTACCACTACCGACACGGATTTTTTTTGTATGTAAGATGGGTGGTTCTTTAGTAGGAGCATCGGAATTTTTCATGATATTATTATTGTCCATATCGACAATAATTTCCCCAATTTCAGACATAGAGGCAGAAGGTAAGGGACTAGCCATAATGACAAGCAAATGAACTAACGCACAAGCAAACAAAAAGCAAGCGGGCAAAAAGAGGCAAATAGAGAAAGAGAGCGAGGATAGAGAGAGAGGGTGAATAAAATGGAAAGGGTGAAGTGGGGGAGAGGAAAACGAGAGGCAAATGGCAAATAATGTAATGCAGGATATAAGGGTATGTGATGGGTACTTGGTATATTGACTTTTGTGTAGACCTCCCCGGCAATGGCGCCAGAAATCCTTCTTACTACCTCTTGAGCACTGCGTTGGTTTTCCCCGAAGAGGAAGGGATGATGCAGCAAAGTAGCGTAAGTATTTCCCTCAGTTTTTGAGAACGAAGGTATGAATCCAGTAGGAGGCTACGCGCCGGTCCCTCATACCTGCACAAAACAAATAAATCCTCACAACCAACGCGATAAGGGTTTGTCAATCCCTACACGGCCACTTACGAGAGTGAGATCTGATAGATATGATAAGATAATATTTTTGGTATTTTTATGATAAAGATGCAAAGTAAAATAAAAGCAAAGTAAAAATCAAAGGAAATAACTAAGTATTGGGAGATTAATATTATGAAGATAGACCCGGGGGCCATAGGTTTCACTAGTGGCTTCTCTCGAGAGCATAAGTATTCTATGGTGAGTGAACAAATTACTGTTGAGCAATTGACAGAATTGAGCATAGTTATGAGAATATCTAGGTATGATCATGTATATAGGCATCACGCCCGCGACAAGTAGACTAACTCCTGCCTGCATCTACTACTATTACTCCACTCATCGACCGCTATCCAGCATGCATCTAGAGTATTAAGTTAATGAAAACAGAGTAACACCTTAAGCAAGATGGCATGATGTAGAAGGATAAACTCATGCAATATGATGAAAACCCCATCTTGTTATCCTCGATGGCAACAATACAATACGTGCCTTGCTGCCCCTACTGTCACTGGGAAAGGACACCGCAAGATTGAACCCAAAGCTAAGCACTTCTCCCATTGCAAGAAAGATCAATCTAGTAGGCCAAACCAAACTGATAATTCGAAGAGACTTGCAAAGATAACCAATCATACATAAAAGAATTCAGAGAAGATTCAAATATTGTTCATAGATAGACTTGATCAAAAACCCACAATTCATCGGTGTCAACAAACACACCGCAAAAATAAGATTACATCGAATAGTTCTCCACAAGAGAGGGGGAGAACATTGTATTGAGATCCAAAAAGAGAGAAGAAGCCATCTAGCTACTAACTATGGACCCGTAGGTCTGAGGTGAACTACTCACACTTCATCGGAGGGGCTATGGTGTTGATGTAGAAGCCCTCCGCGATCGATGCCCCCTCCGGTGGAGCTCCGAAACAGGCCCCGAGATGGGATCTCGTGGATACAGAAAGTTACGACGGTGGAATTATGGTTTTGGCTCCGTATCTGATCGTTTGGGGGTACGTAGGTATATATAGGAGGAAGGAGTACGTCGGGGGAGCAACAGGGGGCCCATGAGGGTGGAGGGCGCGCCTGGGGGGGGGGGGGGAGGGGGGGGGGGGGGGGGGGGGGGGGGGGGGGGGGGGGGGGGTAGGCGCGCCCCCCTACCTTGTGGCCTCCTCTTTTGTGTCTTGATGTAGGGTCCAAGTCTCGTGGGTCTTGTTCGTTGAGAAAATCACATTCCCGAAGGTTTCATTCCGTTTGGACTCCGTTTGGTATTCCTTTTCTTTGAAACCCTAAAACAGGCAAAAAATAGCAATTCTGGGCTGGGCCTCCGGTTAATAGGTTAGTCCCAAAAATAATATAAAAGTGGATAATAAAGCCCAATAATGTCCAAAGCAGTAGATAATATAGCATGGAGCAATTCAAAAATTATAGATACGTTGGAGACGTATCGATGGACCCGCAGCCGCATGGTGGGAGAATTACACAGCCACTTTTCCTATAGCAAATGTCACTTGGGAGCAGTTTCAGCAAGCCTTCCGCACAGCCCATGTCTCAACTGGAGCTATGAGCATGAAGAAGCGTGAGTTTCGCAACTTACGCCAGGGGAATCGTACTGTAGCTCAGTACGTGGATGAGTTTAGTAAGTTATCTCACTATGCCCCAGATGATGTGGCCATGGATGCCGCGAAGCAGGAGAAGTTTATGGAAGGGCAGAATGATGAGATGAGCATGCAATTAATGGTGGTAACATTTAACAACTACCAGGAGTTGGTAGATAAGGCTCTTATGATTGAAGGGAAGCAGCAGCAGATTGAGAGCCGCAAGTGGAAGTATGGACATGGGAAGTACAATACAGGAGCATCGCAGAAGCCTCATTTTACCCCGAACACGGGAGGATACACCCATAACCATGGAGGCCACACTCACAATGGAGGAAGTTCTCATAACCACAATGGCCCAAAGAATGGTAATGGGAATGGAGCGAGCAGCAATCAGAACCGCTCTAACCCAGTCACACCCGCCAAGAAGGACCAGAGTCACGTTACCTATTTCAAGTGCGGGAAGAACGGTCACTACGCCAATGATTGTCCAGAGTTGAAGAATGGCAATGGGAATGGAAGCTCGGGGAAGAAGCCCAACCCTTTCAATAGGGGACAAGTGAACCACGTGAACGTGGAAGAGGTTGAAGAGCAGCCAGATGCGGTTATCGGTAAGTTTTTGGTTAAGTTATTTACCGCTCTCGTTCTTTTTTGTACTGGTGCATCACATTCATTCATTTCAAGGGGATTTGTGGAAAAGTTTAAGTTACCCACCTTAGCCCTTAGGACACCCTTGCTAGTGAGCTCACAAGGTGCAGAGTATATGGCCAGCCGATTGTGCGACCGGATACCTTTAACCATTGGCAGCCATGTTTTCCCCTCAGACCTAATAATTTTGGAATCTGAAGGATTGGATGTGATACTGGGGATGGGTTGGTTATCGAAGTATGGAGGAAACATTGATTGCGCCAATAGGTCAATTCTACTCACCACCCCAGAGGGAAAAATATTAAGTATGTATCTAGACATACTCCTAAGAGTACTCACCTAAATTCTCTCACAGGAGTTGTTCAGGAAGAAGTGCCTGTAGTGAAGGATTACCCGGATGTATTTCCAGAGGAATTACCAGGCATGCCCCCAGATCGAGACATTGAGTTTTTTATAGAGTTATTGCCAGGCACCGGACCGATATCGAAGAGTCCGTATCGGATGCCCCCGAATGATCTAGAGGAGATTAAGAAGCAGATCAAGGAGTTATTGGAGAAAGGTTACATTCGACGAAGTTCATCACCATGGGAAGCCCCAGTGCTCTTGGTTGAGAAGAAAGATAAGTCTCTGAGAATGGTTGTTGATTATCGGGCATTGAATGAAGTGACGATCAAGAACAAGTACCCACTCCGATGATCAATGATATGTTTGATCAGTTGCAAGGAGCTAAAGTGTTTTTGAAGATCGACCTGCGATCAGGATATCACTAGCTAAAAATCCGAGAACATGATATACCTAAGACAGCCTTCACCACAAGGTACGGGCTATATGAGTACACGGTTATGTCATTTGGATTGACTAATGCCCCTGCCTATTTCATGAGCATGATGAATAAGGTATTCATGGAGTTCTTGGATATGTTTGTTGTGGTGTTTATTGATGATATTCTGGTATACTCGAAGAATGAATAGGAACACAAGGAGCATTTGCGTTTAGTTCTTGAGAAACTCATGGAACATCAGTTGTATGCCAAGTTCAGCAAGTGTGAGTTTTGGCTGAAGGAAGTTGGATTCCTTGGACATGTTATATCCGGAGAAGGTATAGCAGTAGACCCAACCAAGGTTAAGTCAGTCACTAAGTGGTTGGCACCCACCTCAGTGGGAGAGATTCACAGTTTTCTAGGACTTGTGGGATATTATCGGAGATTCATTGAGAATTTCTCGAAGATTGCGAAGCCCGTGACGGAGTTGTTGAAGAAGGACACTAAGTTCAAATGGACGGATGAATGTGAGGCAAGTTTTCAGGAGTTGAAGAAACGTTTGACTACGGCCCAGTGCTGATTCTGCAAGATATACGCAAGGATTTCCAAGTGTATTGCGACGCATCTCGCTTAGGACTTGGAGGTGTACATATGCAAGACAGAAGAGTTGTTTCGTATGCCTCACGACAACTTCGACCGCATGAGTTGAATTATGCCACGCATGATTTGGAGTTAGCAGCTGTAGTGTATGCACTCAAAACCTGGAGACATTTTCTTATTGGAAACCATTGTGATGTGTACACGGATCATAAGAGTTTGAAGTACATTTTCAGATAGAAGGACTTAAATCTCAGGCAAAGGAGATGGTTGGAGCTCATAAAGGATTACGATATGAAGTTGCACTATCATCCAAGCAAGGCCAATGTCGTAGCAGACGCTTTGAGCCGGAAGAGTTATGCCAATACCTTAGTAACAGGAGGTTTTCCAAAGGAGTTAGCAGAAGATCTCAGGGAGCTTCGTTTGGAGATTGTTCCTAGAGGTTTTGTTGCAGCGATGGAAGTTCAATCTACATTGTTGGGAAAGATTCGAGAAGCTCAGAAGGATGACAAGGAAATTGCTGAAATAAAGGAGAAGATGAGTGAAGGTAAGCCCAAAGGTTTTCATGAGGATGAGCACGACACCTTGTGGTTTGAGGACCGAGTTTATGTGCCCAATAATGCAGAGGTCAGGAAGTTGATACTTCAGGAAGCTCATGACTCGCCATACTCGATACACCCCGGAAACACCAAGATGTATTTGGATTTGAAGGAACGTTTTTGGTGGACTGGTATGAAGAAGGATATTGCTGAGTATGTAGCCATATGTGATGTATGTCAGAGAGTGAAGCAGAACATCAGAAGCCAGCAGGATTACTGCAGCCTATGCCGATACCCGAATGGAAGTGGGATAAGCTTGGCATGGATTTTATCACCGGATTACCCAGGACCCAATCGGGATATGATTCTATCTGGGTAGTAGTGGACCGCTTGCCCAAAGTAGATCACTTTATCCCCGTGAAGACCACTTATATCAGTGCGAAGTTGGCCAAGATATATATGACCATGATCGTATGTCTGCATGGAGTTCCAAGGACCATCGTATAAGATAGAGCAACATAGTTTACTTCAAAGTTTTGGCACCAGCTGCACCAGACTTTGGGCACCAGGCTAGAGTTCAGTATAGCCTTCCATCCGCAGACAGATGGATAGACCAAGAGAGTCAACCAGATTCTGGAGGACATGTTGAGAGCCTGTGCGTTAGATTATGGATCTAGTCGGGACGACAACTTGCCCTACACGGAGTTCTCATACAACAATAGTTACCAGGCCAGTTTGAAGATGGCACCGTTCGAAGCCCTGTATGGACGAAGGTGCGGGACACCGTTAATGTGGGATGAAGTTGGAGACCGTCAGTTGTTTGGACCAGATTTGATTAAGGAGTCCGAAGAGAAGGTTAAACTGATTCGAGATAGACTAAAGGTAGCTCGGTCCAGACAGAAGAGTTATGCAGACTCAAAGCGCAAGGAGGTAGTCTATGAAATCGGAGACAGAGCATATCTCCGGTGTCACCGCTCCGAGGAGTAAAGCAATTTGGAGTCAAGGGAAAGTTAGCTCCAAGATTTGTAGGACCATAGCGAGTTTTGGAACGTTTGGGAGAGGTAGCCTACAAGTTGGAGTTACCCGAAGGACTGTCAGGAGTTCATGATGTGTTTCACGTTTCCCAGTTGAAGAAGTGCCATGCAGAGATGGCTGATATCCCTCTAAGAGATACCGTGCCCCTAAAAGCAATTCAGTTGGATAGTGATCTGACTTATGAGGAGAAACCAGTCAAGATTCTCGAGTTTGCCAGCCGAGTTACTCGCAACAAGGTTATAAAGTTTTGCAAAGTCCAGCGGAGCCACCATACTGAGGATAAGCCACTTGGGAACGAGAGGATGATCTACGCAAAGACCACCGACACCTATTTTCTAGCCAACCCGAATCTCGAGGGCGAGATTCATCTTAAGGGGGGTAGGTTTGTAACATCCCAAATTTTCAATTTGGAATGTTATACATAGGTCATTCATGCATAACATATTTTACTGCATTTTCGTTTCGCGAATCCTCGAAATTCTAAGCAACTCAAGGACCCACGGAGAGAGTTGGGAATTTCGTTATTTTCATATTTGAGTTTTCTCAAATTTTGAAAAGAGAATCATTTGGTTTTGATTATTTTTCCTCTCCGAAAATATTTCTAATTAAAATATATGAGAGGAGATAATATGACTTCTCCAAAATAAAGGAAATATTAGAGGAAAAATATTGAAATCAAATAAGTTATTTTATTTGGATTTTATTGTAATTTTATTTGAATTAGGAAAAATTTGCATTTTCCAAAATTGCATTAGAGGCCCAAATAAATGTTCACTTTGTCTGCAATATTATTAGGGGACCGTGAAAATTTATTTCAGGATTTTTGGACTCCGGTTAGTATTTATTTTATTTATTTTTCCGTGTCAGGATTTATTTAAAAAAAAGTCACCGACCTACCGGGTCGTAACCGAGCCGGAGACCTCCAGCCAGGGGCTTTATAAGCCGAAGCCCGCGACCCTGAGGCCCAGCTCGAGCCGCCGCCGCCAGCCCCCGCGCCCGAAACCCTAGCGCCGCCCCGCCGATCCGCCGCCGAGGTAGTCGCCGCCGCCGCCCGGTTTTCTCGGGAAAAAAACCGCCATTTTTTTCGAAACCCTAGATCGGTTTTTTTTATTTTCGGTTTTTTTCTTCGGTTTAGTTAAATAGCGGACGTTCGTCCGTACATTCGTTTTAATGAACGCCATTCATCCGTTAGCCATAGACAGCGAACGTTCGTTCGTTAGCCTGTTCGTCTTGTTTTATTTTCAGGGTTTTTCCGGGATTCTTTTCGATCGCGATTTATGGCCTAATCTTCGATCTAGTATATCTTTTTGCTCGTTTATCCAAATCGGGTGAAACAAGCGCCTAGATCTTCGACTCGAATCCCTCTTACTGTTTAACCAACTTGAACAAGATTTTGATACTATAAAATTTGACTTTAGTCCAGACTTGTAATCGGATCTTGTTTCTTTCGTAGTTTGAGTTTCGTTGCTCCGTTTGATTTGATTATTTTTGCAAATCCGAGTTCTTCAGTTGAACTTTCTGGTTAGATCTTTTATTCGAAGTTTTCCCCGTGCATCTTTGCTTGATTGCTTATGTATGCTATTGTTTGTTTGTGATAGAACACCCAGAGTGCGAAGCATGCTACTACGAGTCTTTAGGATTTGCAGATCGTCAGCAAGGCAAGTAACACATCGATCATATTCTTTCATGCCCAGTTTTTATGCATTAGTTTGAACCCTCACACATTGCATGAGTAGGTTCTCTTAATATGTGGGTCTGGGAAGTAGATGATGAGGTAGAACCTATTACCTGTTTATTATCAAACCCTTGGGAGTTACTTCTACGTTATGCTTATATTACCATGCTATGCTCGTAGACGTGGATTGGGTTTGAGAGTATCCATGAAAGATGTGAGATTGGTACTTAATGGTTCAACTTAAGGTGGCAACATTAATACACATCTGGGTGGATTGCTTGTGGACACCTGGGGTTATACCAGTGTTGTCCTAGGAGATCCCGGGGTTATACCATGTGATCCTCCTATGGTCCGCCACCCAGGCTCAAAGAGATCATAAGATTATTCATGCTTGAAACTTCCGTGTGCAGCCACAAGCTATTATGGGCTCTAGCATAGTGGAGTAAGTTGCATGACCTCTTCCAGTGGTAGACTAGCAGATGTAGGGGATGTAGGTTGGTACGGTCTACCCGGGGTTAGAGTTAATGATTCTGAAACACTGTGTCTCGGTCATCCGTTTCTCAAACACCTTGTAGTACAAGAAATCCAATGGAGGAGATCGAGTCTTGTGGGGAAAGTGCGCAAACCTCTGTAGAGTGTACAAACTAATCATGGTTAGCCATGTCCCCGGTTATGGACATCTTCAGTATCTGGTTCTTGAATTATCCTATGGATCTCGTCACTCTAAATTAATTTGTTGGGTTGATAATTACTTTTAATGGGGATTGAGATAGGGGTACCAGTCTCAATGTTGTTTCAACTACCATGATAGTTAAATAAAATATATTCCTTTGTTGTAGGGGAAAATTGGCTTTTCGCAAAAACATTGTAACCATAGAGCCTCCACCAGCCATATATGCATGTAGTGATAGCATTTATCTTTTATCTGCTCTACTGTGTTACTATGCCAGCATATTCCATGTGCTGACCCATTTCGGGCTGCAACGTATTATGTTGCAGACTTTTCAGACAACGAGTAAGGCGCCATAGGTCGTTTGTCACGCACTCAGCTATGCTGTTGGAGTTGATGGACTCACTTTATCTTCCAAGTCTTCCGCTGTTATCTTATTTAGATGGCCTTAAGCCATATATATTGTAATAAGTTCTCTTTTGAGACATTTGATGTAATAAGTGTGTGATTGCTACTCTGTTATAAATCCTTCGAGTACTGTGTGTGTCAGCATTACCGATCCAGGGATGACACTGAAACACAGAGACTTGACCGTCTGAGGTCGGGTCACTACAATAGACCCAATCATTTTATCCTTAGTAGCAATGATACAAACATGTTGATTCCCCTTCCGTCACTGGGATCAAGCACCGTAAGATCGAAGCCACTACAAAGCACCTCTTCCCATTACAAGATAAATAGATCAATTTGGCCAAACAAAACCCAAATATCGGAGAAGAAATACGAGGCTATAAGCAATCATGCACAAAAGAGATCAAAGAATCTCAAATACTTTCATGGATATAAAAAGATAGACCTGATCATAAACTCAAGTTCATCGATCCCAACAAACACACCGCAAAAGAGTTACATCATATGGATCTCCAAGAGATCATTGTATTGAGAATCAAGAGAGAGAGAGAGGAAGCCATCTAGATACTAACTATGAACCCGAAGGTCTACAAAGAACTACTCACGCATCATCGGAGAGGCACCAATGGAGGTGGTGAACCCCATCCGAGATGGTGTCTAGATTGGATCTGGTCGTTCTGGACTCTATGGCGGCTAGATCAATATTTCGTCGACTCCCATAGGGTTTTGGGAATATTGGGGTATTTATAGAGCAAAGAGGCGGTCTGGGGGCACCCGAGGTGGGCTGATGTCGCTTGAAGCTACGTTAGTTTTTCCCCAAAGAGGAAGGGATGATGCAGCACAACAGCGGTGGGTATTTCCCTCAGATATGAAACCATGGTTATCGAACCAGTAGGAGAACCAAGCAACACAACATAAATAGCCGTTGCACACAAATAACAACACCTCGCAACCCAACGTGTTAAAGGGGTTGTCAATCCCTTTCGGGTAACGGTGCCAGAAACGGTGCGTGGACGGGAGAAAGTTGTAATAGATTGAATAAATAGATCGCAAATAAAATAAAGTGCAGCGAAGTATTTTTGGGCTTTTGGTTTAATAGATCTGAAAATAAAAGCAAGAGAAAAATAGATCGCAAAGGCAAATATATGAGAAAGAAGACCCGGGGGCCGTAGGTCTCACTAGTGGCTTCTCTCGAGAAAAATAGCAAACGGTGGGTGAACAAATTACTGTTGGGCAATTACTAGAACCTCAAATAATTATGACGATATCCAGGCAATAATCATTACATAGGCATCACATTCAAGATTAGTAGACCGACTCCTGCCTGCATCTACTACTATACTCCACACATCGACCGCTATCCAGCATGCATCTAGTGTATTAAGTTCATGGAGAAACGGAGTAATGCAATAAGAACGATTACATGATCTAGACGGGATCCATATATCTATGGCGGTAGATATAGATCCCATCTTTTATCCTTAGTAGCAATGATACATACGTGTCGGTTCCCTTTCTGTCACTGGGATCAAGCACCGTAAGATCGAACCCATTACCGGGCACCTCTTCCCATTGCAAGATAAATAGATCAAGTCGGCCAAACAAAACCCAAATATCGGAGAATAAATACGAGGCTATAAGATATCATGCATAAAAGAGATCAAAGAAACTCAGATACTTTCATGGATATTAAAAGATAGATCTGATCATAAACTCAAAGTTCATCGATCCCAGCAAACACACTGCAAAAGAGTTACATCATATGGATCTCCAAGATACCATTGTATTGAGAATCAAGAGAGAGATGAAGCCATCTAGCTACTAACTATGGACCCCGAAGGTCTACAAAGAACTACTCACGCATCATCAGAGAGGCACCAATGGAAGTGGTGAACCCCTCCATGATGGTGTCCAGATTGGATCTGGTGGTTCTGGACTCTGCGGCGGCTGGATGAATACTTTGTCGACTCCCCTAGGGTTTTGGGAATATTTGGGTATTTATATAGCAAAGAGGCAGTCCGGGGGGCACCCGAGGTGGGCACAACCCACCAGGGTGTGCCCTGGTGGGTTGTCCCCTCCTCGGGACTCCCCCCAGGTGCAACCAGGGCCTAAACTTGTTCCTTCTAGTCCATAAAAAATCTCCTTAAAGTTTGGTGGCATTTGGACTCCGTCTGATATTGATTTTCTGCGATGTAAAAAACACAGAAAAAACAGGAACTGACACTTGGCACTATGTCAATAGGTTAGTACCAAAAAATGATATAAAATGACTATAAAATGATTATAAAACATCCATGATTGATAATATAACGGCATGAAACAATCAAAAAATTATAGATACATTGGAGACGTATCATGGGCACAGCCCACTAGGGCGCGCTTGGGCCTCCTGGCGCGCCCTGGTGGGTTGTGCCCCCCTCGGGGCACCCCCCTGGCGCAGCCAGGGCCCGTTTTGTTCCTTCTAGCCCATAAAAATTCTCCGTAAAGTTTCGTGGCATTTGGACTCCGTTTGATATTGATTTTATGCAATGTAAAAAATGTGAAAAAAAAACAGGAACTGGCACTTGGCACTATGTCAATAGGTTAGTACCAAAAAATGATATAAAATGACTATAAAATGATTATAAAACATCCAAGATTGATAATATAACAGCATGGAACAATCAAATATTATAGATACGTTGGAGACGTATCAGCATCCCCAAGCTTAACTCCTACTCGTCCTCGAGTAGGGAAGTGATAAAACAGAATTTTTGATGTGGAATGTTGCCTAAGATGTCAGATCATATTTCTTTCTTTATAGCATGGACATTTGGACTTTTATATTGTTCAAAGTTTTGACATGATAATTTAAATACTCAAGCATATCAACAAGAAACCATGTCTTTCAAAATATCAATGCTAAAATAAGCTATCCCTAGTCCATCATGCTCAACCATTGATCCATTCATGAAACACACTCGCATATTAGCTACATCCAATACTCAAGTACGATCATATTGCCTCCTAGTTGGTGCTTTTATAAGAGAAGACGGAGAGTCAAATTCAAAATAAAAATTACATAAAGTAAAAGAAAGGCCCTTCGCAGAGGGAATTAGGGATTTGTAGAGGTGCCAGAGCTCAAAGTGAAAAACTTAGAGATAAAAACATTTTGGGAGGTGTATCCATCCCACCAATGAAAACGACTTAGAGTTCCCAATACTTTCCATGCTTAGATATATCATAGGCAGTTCCCAAACAGGAAATAAACTTTATTCCTTTTCCACCATACTTTCACTTTCCATGGCTAACCATATCCACGGGTGCCCTCCATACCAACACTTTCCAAGAAATTTATTATTTGACAACATAAAGTAAATTCATTTTTGCATTTTGGGATTGGGCATCCCTAATACCTTTGCCTTACTCTCGTGCAATGACAAGTGAATAAACACTCATCATGAGAATAACACATCTAGCATGGAAAATATTGGCCACCCCTCACTGCTCCGCGAGCGAAACGAACACACAAAAGAGAAGTTTATTTTGAAAATTAGAGATGACACATGCAAATTTGCTTAGAACGGCAAAAGAATACCGCATATAGGTAGATATAGTGGACTCATGTGGCAAAACTAGTTTAAAGGTTTTTGGATGCACAAGTAGTGATCATACTTAGTGCAAAATGAAGGCTAGCAAAAGATTGGGTAGCGACCAACCAAGAAATGAATAATCTCATAAGCAAGCATTAAGCATAACTAACACCAAATAATGCACCATAAGTAGGATATAATCTCATTGCATGACTTTTGACTTTCGTGCTTACATAGGGAATCACAAACCTTAACACCAATATTCTTACTAAAACATAATTACTCATCAAGATGACTCACATATTACATCATCATATCTCAAAACTATTACTAAGAATCAAGTTTATTTTGTCCAATGATCTTCATGAAAGCTTTTATTATATCCTTCTTGGATATCTATCACTTTGGGACTAATTTTCATGTGTTGCTTTTCATAAGCTCAAACAAATATAAGTGAAGATCATGAGCAAAAATTTTATTTCTCTCAAATTAATTTAAGTGAAGCAAGAGTGAATTTCTTGAAAATTTTACTAACTCTCAAATAAATCTAAGTGAAGCAAGAGCGCAATTTTACAAAAATACTAAGCACACCATGCTCAAAAAGATATAAGTGAAGCACTAGAGAAAGTCCATAGCTCATAAAGATTTTAAGTGAAGCATAGAGAGCAATTCTAACAAGTCATGACATAATTTTGGCTCTCTCAAATAGGTGTGTCAAACAAGGGATCAAGACTAAAAAACACAAAATGAAACAAGCAAAGACTCATATCATACAAGACTCTCCAAGCAAAACACATAGTATGTGACGAATAAAAATATAGCTTCGAGTAAAATACCGATGGTAGTTAGAAGAAAGAGGGGATGCCACTCGGAGGCATCCCCAAGCTTAGTTGGTTGCTCATTTTTGGATAATAGCTTGGGATTCCGGGGCATCCCCAAGCTTAGGCTCTTCTACTCCTTATTCCTTCATCCATCGTAAGATAACCCAAAACTTGAAAACTTCAATCACACAAAACTCAACAAAACCTTCGTGAGATCCGTTAGTATAAGAATAATAAATCACTACTATAAGTGATGTATTAAACCAATTCATATTTTCTTCTTGCATTATATCTACTATATTCCAACTTTTCTATGGCAAAAACTCATCAAAGAAAACCATATAGCCATCAAAATAAGCACACAACACAAAGAAAACAGAATCTGTCAAAATAGAACAGTCTGTAGCAATATGACTATTTCGAATACTTGTGTAACTCCAAAAATTCTGAAAAATTAGGAAGACCTGAGAAATTTGTATATTGATCTACTACAAGTGGAATGTGTATTTTATCGCTCTCTGGTAAAAAAACAAGAATCATTTTCGTGAGCGCAAAAGTTTCTATTTTTTTAGTAAGATCAAACAACTATCACACAAGAAGATCCTAAAGGCTTTACTTGGCACAAACACTAATCAAAACATAAAAAACACAATCATAACAGTAGCATAATTGTGCTAACACTCAAAAATAGGAAGCAAAAAGCAAAAATAAATTTTATTCATTGGGTTTCCTCCCAACAAGCGTTATAGTTTTACGCCCTTAGCTAGGCATAAAGCAAGGATCTAAGTTTTGTCTTCTAAAGTTTTGGCAACTTTTGTAAGGGTTTTCTCAAACCCAGGAGGCTCTTTACGCTTCCCTAAATTTTCCTGAAAAGAAACCATCTTTAGATCTAAAATATCCAATCGCTTGTTGAAAAGAGTAATCAAAGTATTCATGCGGTTGATACTACCATTGAGATGCTTGAGGGGTTCGCTAATTTTTGTAATTCAACCATGTGTTTATGCAAATCACCAAGTTTGTCCGGCATTTGAACTCCCTTTGGGGTGAAAGTAAACCCCTTCTTTTGAGGTGAAATCCCCAAAATTCCTTCCAAAATTTCATAGGCAGCATTGGCATCAAGCTTAATAAAATTCCCTTTAGCGGCAAAATCTAGGAGTTGTCTATGATGCAAAGCCAATCCTATGTAAAAAATTACAAAGTAAGACCTTACCGTCCCCCTTTAAATTGGAAATACAATAAGATTTCATAAGCCTATACCAAGCATCTCTCAAATTTTCTCCTTGTCTTTGCTTGAAGTAAAGCTCTTCAAAATCTGGTGACAAAGGAGGAGTAGGCACGCTAGCCATTATGACTAGGAAGCGAAAACACGGATAGATCCAACGAGAAAATGGCAAACGGAAAAGAGGGGCGAATAAAACATCATTTTTTTGTGAAGTGGGGGGGAAACGAGAGGCAAATGGCAAATAAAATAAATTGCGAGGAGATGAGATTTATGATTAGGAACCTGGTATATGTTGAAGATCCTTCGCGGCAATGGCACCGGAAATTCCTTTTGATGTCGCTTGAAGCTACGTCGGTATTTCCCCAAAGAGGAAGGGATGATGCAGCACAGCGACGGTAGGTATTTCCCTCAGATGTGAAACAAAGGTTATCGAACCAGTAGGAGAACCAAGCAACACAACATAAACAGCACCTGCACACAAATGACAACTTCTCGCAACCCGACGTGTTAAAGGGGTTGTCAATCCCTTCCGGGGTACGGCGCCTCAAGATAGGCAAACGAACATGAGGTAAATTTGTAGTAGATTGATAGATCGAACTCCAAATAAATAAATAAATAAATAAGAATAAATTGTAGCAAGCTATTTTTGGGTTTTTGGTTTGGTAGATCTGAAAATAAAATCAAAGGAAAATAGATCGCAAAGGCAAATAATATGAGAAAGAGACCCGGGGGCCGTAGGTTTCACTACTGGCTTCTCTCGAGAAAAATAGCAAATGGTGGGTGAACAAATTACTGTTGGGAAATTGATAAAACTTCAAATACTCATGACGATATCCGGGCAATGATCATTACATAGGCATCACGTCCAAGGTTAGTAGACCGACTCCTGCATGCATCTACTACTATTACTCCACACATCGACCGCTATCCAGCATGCATCTAGTGTATTAAGTTCATGGAGAAACGGAGTAATGCAATAAGAATGATAACACGATGTAGACAAGATTTATCTATGTAGATATAGACCCCCATCGTTTTATCCTTAGTAGCAATGATACATACGTGTCAGTTCCCCTTCTGTCACTGGGATCAAGCACCATAAGATCGAACTGTTGGAAATATGCCCTAGAGGCAATAATAAAATGGTTATTATTATATTTCTTTTTTCATGATAATTGTCTATTGTTCATGCTATAATTGTGTTATCCGGAAATGTAATACATGTGTGAATACATAGACCACAACACGTCCCTAGTGAGCCTCTAGTTGACTAGCTCGTTGATCAAAAGATAGTCATGGTTTCCTGACTATGGACATTGGATGTCATTGATAACGGGATCACATCATTAGGATAATGATGTGATGGACAAGACCCAATCCTAAGCATAGCTCAAAGATCGTGTAGTTCGTTTGCTATAGCTTTTCCGAATGTCAAGTATCATTTCCTTAGACCATGAGATTGTGCAACTCCCGGATACCGTAGGAGTGCTTTGGGTGTACCAAACGTCACAACGTAACTGGGTGACTATAAAGGTACACTACGGGTATCTCCGAAAGTGTCTATTGGGTTGGCACGAATCGAGACTGGGATTTGTCACTCCGCATGACGGAGAGGTATCTCTGGGCCCACTCGGTAATGTATCATCATAATGAGCTCAATGTGACCAAGTGGTTGATCACGGGATCATGCATTACGGTACGAGTAAAGTGACTTGCTAGTAACAAGACTAAACGAGGTATTGGGATACCGACGATCGAGTCTCGGGCAAGTAACGTATCGATTGACAAAGGGAATTGCATACGGGATTGATCGAATCCTCGACATCATGGTTCATCCGATGAGATCATCGAGGAGCATGTGGGAGCCAACATGGGTATCCAGATCCCGCTGTTGGTTATTGACTGGAGAGTCGTCTCGGTCATGTCTGCGTGTCTCCCGAACCCATAGGGTCTACACACTTAAGGTTCGGTGACGCTAGGGTTGTTGAGATATTAGTATACGGTAACCCGAAAGTTGTTCAGAGTCCCGGATGAGATCCCGGACGTCACGAGGAGTTCCGGAATGGTCCGGAGGTGAAGATTTATGTATAGGAAGTCAAGTTTCGGCCATCGGGAAGGTTTTTGGGGTAATCGGTATTGTACCGGGACCACCGGAAGGGTCCCGGGGGTCCACCGGGTGGGGCCACCTATCCCGGAGGGCCCCATGGGCTGAAGTGTGAGGGGAACCAGCCCCAGATGGGCTGGTGCGCCCCCCCCCATGGGCCTCCCCAGCGCCTAGGGTTGGAAACCCTAGGGTGGGGGCGCCCCACTTGGCTTGGAGGGCACTCCACCCCCCTTGGTCGCCCCCCCCCTTGGAGATGGCATCTCCTAGGGCCGGTGCCCCCCTAGGGGTCCTATAAATACTAGGGGAGGGCAGCCGCACCCTAACCCCTGGCGCCTCCCTCTCTCTCCCGTGACACCTCTCCTTCTCGCAGTGCTCGGCGAAGTCCTGCCGAGATCGCCGTAGTTTCCACCACCACGTCGTCGTGCTGCTGGATCTCCATCAACCTCTCCTTTCCCCTTGATGGATCAAGTTGGAGGAGACGTCTTCCCAACCGTACGTGTGTTGAACGCGGAGGTGCCGTCTGTTCGACACTAGGTCATCAGTGATTTGGGTCACGACGAGTACGACTCCATCAACCCCGTTCTCTTGAACGCTTCCGCTCGCGATCTACAAGGGTATGTAGATGCACTCCTCTCTCCCTCGTTGCTAGATGACTCCATAGATTGATCTTGGTGATGCATAGAAAATTTTAAAATTCTGCTACGTTCTCCAACACGAACCCACTACAAAGCACCTCTTCCCATTGCAAGATAAATAGATCAAGTTGGCCAAAAAAAACCCAAATATCAGAGAAGAAATATGAGGCTATAAGCAATCATGCATAAAAGATATCAAAGAAACTCAAATACTTTCATGGATATAACAAGATAGATCTGATCATAAACTCAAAGTTCATCGATCCCAACAAACACAACGCAAAAAAGTTACATCACATGGATCTCCAAGAGACCATTGTATTGAGAATCAAGAGAGAGAGAGGAAGCCATCTAGCTACTAACTACGGACCCGAAGGTCTACAAAGAACTACTCATGCTTCATAGGAGAGGCACCAATGGAGGTGGTGAACCCCATCTGAGATGGTGTCTAGATTGGATCTGGTGGTCCTGGACTCTGCGGCGGCTGGATCAATATTTCGTCGACTCTCCTAGGGTTTTGGAAATATTGGGGTATTTATAGAGCAAAGAGGCGGTCTGGGGGGCACCCGAGGTGGGCACAACCCAGCAGGGTGCGCCTAGGCCTCCTGGCGCGCCCTGGTGGGTTGTGCCCCCCTCGGGGCACCCCCAGGCACAGCCAGGGCCCGTTGTGTTCCTTCTGGCCCATAAAAATTCTCCGTAAAGTTTCGTGGCATTTGGACTCCGTTTGATATTGATTTTCTGCGATGTAAAAACCATGGAAAAAATAGCAACTCGCACTTGGCACTATGTCAATAGGTTAGTACCAAAAAAATGATATGAAATGACTATAAAATGATATAAAACATCCAAGATTGATAATATAACAACATGGAACAATCAAAAATTATAGATACATTGGAGATGTATCAATCCCTAATACATTTGTCTTACTCTCGTGCAATGACATTTGAATAAACACTCATCGTGAGAATAACACATCTAGCATGGAAAATATTGGCCACCCTCACCGCCTTGCGAGCGGTACGAGCACACAAAAGAGAAATTTATTTTGAAAATTAGAGATGGCACATACAAATTTGCTTAGAACGGCAAAAGAATACCGCATATTGGTAGGTATAGTGGACTCATTTGGTAAAACTGGTTTAAAGGATTTTGGATGCACAAGTAGTGATCATACTTAGTGCAAAATGAAGGCTAGCAAAAGATTGAGAAGCGACCAACCAAGAAACGAATAATCTCATAAGTGAGCATTGAGCATAATTAACACCGAATAATGCACCACAAGTAGGATGTAATTTCATTGCACAACTATTGACTTCCGTGCTTGCATAGGGAATCACAAACCTTAACACAAATATTATTACTAAAGCACAATTATTCATCAACATGACTCACATATCACGTCATCATATCTCAAAACTGTTACAAGGAATCAAGTTTATTTTGTCCAATTATCTTCATGAAAGTTTTTATTATATCCTTCTTGGATATCTATCACTTCGGGACTAATTTTCATGTGTTGCTTTTGATAAGCTCAAACAAACATAAGTGAAGATCATGAGCATAATATGTCTTTCTCTAAAATTAATTTAAGTGAAGCAAGAGATAATTTCTTCAAAAATACTAAAGCACACCATGCTCAAAAAGATATAAGTGAAGCACTAGAACAATTTCATAGAAAAGAGCTTCATTAACGGGATGTGAATGCCGTTTACTTAGCCTCCCTGGCAACTATTTGAGGACTCTAATTTATTTAAAAACTTTAAAAACTAAGTATTTTATTAAAACAGCAAGCAAAACAAAACAAAATGGCATTCTAAGAATATCACACATCATGTGAAGAAGCAAAAACTTAGGCTCAACTGATACTAACAGATAATTGTTGAAGAAGAAAGGTGGGATGCCTATCGTGGCATCCCCAAGCTTAGATGCTTGAGACTTCTTGAAATATTATCTTGGGATGCCTTGGGCATCCCCAAGCTTGAGCTTTTGTGTCTCTTTAATTCTTCTCATATCACGGTTTTCCTAAATCTGGAAAGCTTCATCCACACAAAACTCAACAAGAACTTGTCAGATAAGTTAGTATAAACTAATGCAAAAACCTTATCATTCTCTACTGTAGCAAATCATGAAATTATTATTTAACATTGCATACTAAATGCCTATGCATATTTAATACTCCTATCCTCAAATAGAATCATTAAAAGCAAACATATGCAAACATAACAGCAATCTACCAAAACAGTATAGTTTGTAAAGAATGCAAGAGTACCAATACTTCCTTAACTTCAAAAGTTATGAAAATTTACCACAATGTAGAAAATTTATCAGATCTTATTTTGCAAAAAAAATCAACATTTTATCACATTCTTACTTTTCTAGGGAATTTTTGCAACAGCGGTAAACTTTCTGTTTTCAAACAGCAACATGTAGACTTGTAAAATAAGCATAGTAAAGGCTATGCTTGACATTTTTATTGAAATAAAAGATGCAAAATATTATTATAAATAAAATAAAGCAAATCCTAACAAAAAAATGATGCTCCAAGCAAAACACATATCATGTGATGAATGAAAACATAGCTCCAAGTGAGGTTATCGATAATGTTGGAGACGAAAGAGGGGAAGCCTTCGGGGCATCCCCAAGCTTAGTTGCTTGGATATTCCTTAGATATTAACTTGGGGTGCCTTGGGCATCCCCAAGCTTAGGGTATTTTCACTCCTTATTCTCCTCATATCGACATCTCACCCAAAACTTGAAAACTTCAATCACACAAAACTTAACGGAACTTTGTGAGATACATTAGTATGATAAAGAGCAAACCATTTCACTTTTGGTGCTGTCAAAGACAAGATTCATAATTGTTATCACACAATCCCTACTGTAGCATATCATTTCCACAATTTATATTGAGCAATATAATCCATGGAAACTAGAAAACAAGCAAACTATGCATTGAAAACAGAATCTGTCAAAAACAGAATAGTCTGTAGTAAAATGTACTCCAACCATACATCTGCTACTCCAAGAATCCTGAAAAAATAGGAAAACCTGGGAAATTTGTCTATTAATCTTTTTCAAAAATAATAAGCATTTTATCATGCTTCTGTTAAAAATTAGAATTGTTTTCCTGAGTGCAAAAGTTTCTTTTTTTAACAAGATCAAATCAACTATCACTGTAAGCCATTCCAAAGGTCTTACTTGGCACTTTATTGAAACGAAACGAAAGCAATAAAACATGATTACTACAGTAGCATAATCATGTGAACACGTAAAAATAGTAGGTAAAAGTGTTGGGTTGTCTCCCAACAAGCGCTTTTCTTTAATGCCTTTTAGCTAGGCATGATGATTTCAATGATGCTCGCATAAAAGATAAGAATTGAAACAGAAAGAGAGCATCATGAAGCACATGGCAAGCACATTTAAGTCTAACCCACTTCCTATGCATAGGGATTTTGTGATTAAACAATTTATGGGAACAATAATCAACTAGCATAGGAAGGCAAAACAAGCACAACTTCAAGATTTTCAACACATAGAGAGGAAACTTGATATTATTGCAATTCCTACAAGCATAAGTTCCTCCCCCATAATAATTTTTAGTCGAATTATGAAGAAATTCAACAATATAACCATCACATAAAGCATTCTTTTCATGACACAAAAGCATAGAAAACTTATTACTCTCCACATAAGAAAATTTCTTCTCATAAATAGTAGTGGGAGCAAACTCAACAAAATAACTATCATGAGAGTGAAAATTAAAATCATGATGACAAGTTTCATGATTATCATTATTCTTTATAGCATACATGTCGTCACCATAATCATCATAGATAGCAACTTTGTTATCATAGTCAATTGAAGCCTCATCCAAAATGGTGGATCCATCACTAAATAAAGTCACAACCTCTCCAAATCCACTTTCATCAATGTAATCATCATAAATAGCAGGCATGCAATCATCATAATAAATTTTCTCATCAAAACTTTGGGGACTAAAAATATCATATTCATCAAATATAGCATCCCTAAGCTTATGGCTTTGCATATCATTAGCATCATGGATATTCAAAGAATTC